>NC_089589.1:78948768-79248768 GCF_019320115.1 Miscanthus floridulus
TCTGGTCTAAACTAGGCATCTCATAGTATTCCCAAGCAAAGCAGTCTTTGAATTCCTTTAATAAATCAATTAATTTCCGCTTATACTCTGGATCTAACTTAGCACTTACGTATGTCGGCCTAGGTCTACCTCAAGGACCAATATCTACTTCTTCCAATTCATTGGTCGATGTGAAGCCATGTCCTAGTTTGCCATATGTACCATCTATTGGATTATCCAAATTTTCAAAGTCGACTGCTTGGATCGGTTGGCTTTCACCATTGACTCTGAAATCTGTTGGCAACAAAAAAAGCCATCTGGATATCAGTCGATGGTTGCTTTCAATCGGTTGTTTGCTTGGTACGCCATACTTGAGGTTTACTGGATGCCTAAGCCTGTTCCATCTCTTTATTCCTTAGGTGTTGCACCCTTCTCTTCTGGCTTCTTGTTAATCCTCCTAGACACCATTGGCCTTCTTGCCAAACATATTCTCCTTCGTTGCCTTTTCCTCCATAATCATCCCAACCTTGGTCAACAACTCGCTTTCCAAGCCGATCATGAACACTTTTATTTTTAAGCGTCGATCCATGTTATTATTTTGATACACATCTTGAGCATGGATAGACCGGCGGTTGGTTTGAGATTGCCTAAACTCCCAATACTGATTACTGCATTCTGGACAGTCATGTCTGGTAGGCAACTTCAAACATGCATTCTAGCAATGTCTGAAGAAGGGACAATTCCAATGTGATTCAACTTGTCTCCTTTCATACCTCTCTTTCTCCAGTTGATGTTGGTATTCTTGATCCTTTAACCAATGTTGATAATCCTTTTCCTTCTGTCGCTGCCACTTATTCAAAAGAATCCAAGATGTAACTCGCGGCTTTGTTGTCCCTGCTTTTGACGTTCCTCCCTGCTCATATCGGCTCTTTGCTCATCTCGACGTCTTTTAATTTCTCTATAGTCGTTAGCCGATATCTGCAGCTTGGGATCGACTGTTCCAGCCTTCTTTTGATTTGGTCGATGTTCGGGACCTAGTCCTTCCCCTTTGATTACGCCTAGCCATCAACCATGTTTTGATCTCCGGGAAAAGATTATCATCAACCTATTCATTTCCGACGCGTATCAAATTTGAGCACCTCCTTGCTGAAGTAGCCCTCTTTAGTATGCTGCCGAAGATTCTTCATTCATTAGTGGAATGAGAAGTGCATTATAGACTTGTATAACTTCTTATTCTGTTAACTGATCAGGGGCAACATGACATGACCATCGGGCAACTTGATCTACCCTTTCTCAAGCAAGAAATCGAAGAGCTTATCTGATTTGGTGACATCAAAGTCATAGCTCTCCTCGACTCCTCTTCCCCAAGGATTTGGCACCATCACTGTCTTCTTGCCCCAATTCCATTCAGCCACATTAGCCTCTTCTTCTTCATCTTCATAGTTATCATCGACTGAGTATGGATCATAAGCTTTGGCTACTATGGTACTCTTCTAGAACCGGGTATCTCTACGCATACTCTAGAATTGGCTATTGTGCGCTGCCACTCGTTGACCCAATTGACCCAAGTTGTCAAATTCTTGTCCCAGCAGCTTTTCTTTCCATATTGGCAACATTCCCAGAACAGCTAAAGTAGCTAGTTGATCATCAACCAAGTTTAATGAGAAGCACAAGTTCCTAGTCTCTCGGAACCTCTAAAGAAACTCAGTGCCTGATTCATTAGTCTTCTGCCTTATAGTTGTCAGATCGGTAATCTTCTTTTCTCTAGTCCTAGTGTAAAAATATGTATGAAACTTCTTTTCTAGGTCAGCCCAATTGGCAATGGAATTGACTGGTAGTGATGAAAACCAAGTGTTGGCTGGCCCTGATAGGGACAAGAAGAAGAAACGAATTCGATGGGCATCCTCAATTGATGCTTCGCCCAATTGTGTAAGATACCAACTGACATGTTCTATCGTGCTTGTACTATCTTGGCCAGTGAACTTCGCAAACTCTAGGAGCCTATAATTTGTGGGAAGAGCAACCAAATCATACCATTCTAGATATGGGCATTTGTATGATAAGGTCAACCCTTTTGGCTTTAGACCAAATTAATTCTTTATCATCTCGGTCACCTTCAGTAGCAACTCATCAGCATTTGAATTTGGATTTCTCTATACTTGCTGACCCATCCGTGGATTGAAATCCCATGTTCCTTGATACCCTAGACTTGGAATCATGTGAAGGGTGTTATAATCCGTGTCATAGTGATACCCTTGTGGAATCTTGATCTATTGGGTCCTTTGCTGACTTGCTGCTTGAAGTCTCTGATTATAGACAAAAGGATCTATATCTCTATGGATCCTTTGAATTGATGGCGCTATTTTTTGAGTCGATGATGGTATGTGGCCTGATGTGCCAAAATTGATCACCTGGTTCTGACTTTGCCCCGCTGGCTATTGCACATGTTGTACTAGCGGTCCAGGATTATATTGTATCTGATTCGTAGTAGTTCCTTGAGCCTATTCAAATGAACCCTGAACTACCTGGACATCACCATTACCAGCTGGTAGTGCTTCTTGATGGCTGGTACCGACTTGATTAGTCCCTTGTGTTGACGGATCTAGAATGTTGTAATAAGCCAACCCACCTTGACCAACTGGAAACCCATGAATCGCTTCTCTCATGGCGTTGTGGAATATGTCCAAGAAAGCTTCATTTTGGCTTGATATGGCATCACAAATAGATTTGTCCACAACTTCCATAAAGAAATGCCTATCTTCAGCTTCAATTGTATCTGTCTGCCCGTGTAATAGAACTCTTGGTAGTGGAAATTTTGAACAATTGTGTTGTCATATGTTTTGGTGTAGGACAACAAACATTTGCTCTAAAACTCTTCTATAGCTTTGCTGATGACATCTTTATCTCCATCAGGTAGATCTTCATAATGCAGCATAAGGATGTCATTGTTGTTGTGAACCGCCAAGATGATTGTGGGGTCCCACCGAGCATGCCAGAAATGCGTGTCGACACGAAATTTCATCCTATGCTGAGGACACACGCAGCAAGCTGAAGGGTCCGCTCGAAGGAGCTAGAGATCCGCCTAGCTTCAGCGCAGGGATGGTCGATCCTGTGCACTCCTCCCAAGATGTGCCAGTCAATTTGACCCTGTAATTGATAAGGAGAGAAAGTTCATCAGTAATTAAGGGTAAAACATGCCGGTGTTGCCAGACAGTCCCGAATGTGCGACTCTGAGAGCCGATATGACAGGAAATCGACTAAATAGTCGATTCTAGCATATTAGTAAGGATAAATCAGTTAAAGCTCGTGGGGTTGTGTAAGAAGAATCGGTTGTCATTCTGGATGAATATCATTGTTTTATACAAATATTAGTCACTGGCAAAAAGATATGAACAGTAATTAGTTCATGCTAAGTCAATGACTGCAAGTAACCAAACTCCTTTATAAAAGAAACAGTTCAAGACCATTTAACCATTTAATAAAGATAAATCTAATGAACATATTAGATCTCATCTATCGCTATGACCAGTGGGGCATGAGGTAGAATTATGCAGGCCGTAGAAACAACAATAGACTCGACGACCCTAACTCATTACTAATATCAGTGGGGCATGAGGCAGAATCATGCAGGCCGTAATACAATAATAAGGTCATGGGGCTAACATATCTTTCAACCTATCTTTACTTCAACGGTCTCGTGATGTGAACTGTTCGTAAAAGCACTCAGTATCGGCTAAAACAGTTGATTCAGGCATAGCGCACAGTAAAGTCATGCCTTATCAGGAATAGATCTACCAAATAATGATCCCCACTCCATGGTGCTAACAGTGGGGTGTGAGGCAGAATCACATAGGCCATGATAACGGGCCATGGAATGGTTTTTGCTAGCCAATAGATCTACTCAAGACGCAACATGCCTTAACCGCACACTATGTACGATCAAGATTGACATAAAACAGCCGATAAAACGTAACTCATCATTTAAAGTGTAGATTGGATCAGTTTCATATTAACAAACGATGGGCTAAACAAGATATAAGGCCGATCTAGATCAATCCCAATCCAGTAGAGTGATATTGCTGTAATTAGATAAATAATGAAAGTAATAAGCAACATCGGTAACTTAATAAATCTACCAAAGACTGTCATTCTAAGGTAGAGCCAATAACTTGACCTTAATCTAGTTCATGCAGTGGGGGTCGACCGAATCGATGTAGTCATACTTGAACTAGACAAGAATCGATAACTAACTTATACCAGAGTCGCAGTGGAGGTCGACCGGATCGATGCAATCGTATGAATAGAGGTATAAGCCATGATGGTACTTACAGACAAGCAGTGGAGGTTGACCGGATCGATGCAGCCGTAATTACTGAAGAACTCGCCGAGATCTACTCTACTCCTACTCCTAAGGGGTGGCCAAAGCCGAAAAAAGTAAGTAACTTGTATTTGATTGATTGTGTCTTTTACAATAGCCGGGCTTTGATATTTATACCCGGGACCTACGTACGACTCCTGTCTAAGAACGACTCATCACAATTTTGACCCTAAAGAAAACATTCCTAATTTAAGATAACTTGGACTCTAATCTTTTCCTTTTGTAGAGTCCAACATGTCTTGTCCTAGCGCTGATCATAGCCTTTGTCGTCATCCGCTGGCACTATCTGAAGAAAGCCAATTTTTAGTGTTGCTTTTGAATAAGTTGATTCCAATCTACACGCAATTGATTCCTCGATGACATAATCTTGGGAGCTCTCGAGCCCCTATGACTCTCCTTCCAAATTTTGGTGTAAACAAGTATAACTAACTTTGGATCTATGCATAAGGAACATTACTAAGGAAGATTAAGAATAGAGCTTGTCTTCCTTCGCAATCACATTCTACGTGCTCTACAAATGGAGAGTGGACTACAAAGGACTCAATGGGAGTGTCACATCCGCGATCTACCACATGACCCAGAGTGCAGAATGCATCCATAGGCAAACAGTATCTAATCACCATGCTTACATAATGTCAACCACTTAACTCTCTCAAGAACTGAGCTAAGAGCTTTGCGAACATATGCATATATTCATCATCAATCATAACTATATCAAGCATATTACTAGAGCAAACTAGGAACATAATAAATAGCAACATAATATTGAAGTAGCACAAAGTTATAAATAAAGAGATACAATGGCTATACCAGTCTCCAGATGGTAGATCTAGAATCCTGAGCGATAGCCCAAACTCTACTTGAACCTTGCTAGCTAGTCTATACTAGAAATTTGAAGAATTGGAGCTCTATTCTCTTCTCTCTGGAAACCCTAATTTCTGGTCTTCTCTTGACTTATGGCAGCGTGTCCTAGAGGAGGGGCAGGGGCTGGTTATATAGGCCAGAGCGTCCAACATGAGCCCTTGGATCAAACCAACTTAGACATATGAAGGAGGCTGATAGGTGGGTCCCCTAGGGGCCGGGCGGCCTCTAGGTGGGGCTGGTCAGCCCCACCTAGCAGTGGCTTGGCCGCCACTATAGTGTGGAGTCCTCTTGAGTCTTCTGGAACCTTCTGGAGTTGATTTTGCTGTGGATAAGCATGATTTTATTTTATGATTTGATCCTCCTTGATGGTTTTCTGGATAAGCCCTACTGAAAACACAGGTTCACCAAAACTTATGGAAATTGTTAGTTTAAACCCCTAAGTCTATGTTGGTGATCCTGTTTATGCATTTGTACAAGTAAAGTTGACTGTTTATGTTGGACAATAACTATCATCAACACACGCATACTTTGACGTCATCATTGCCCAATCAGCTCTACCTCGTCGGGCTCAGAGACGAGATCACCGCAGGACCGCTCTAGTTAGCACATCACATAAGTCGCTACGCCAAGTCTACCTTTTCTCAATTCTATCAGGAATACCTCCTCAACATCACACGCATGATCTAGTGGTAATCACACCTCCCAGATGATGCACTACTGTCCCCATCGTTGGATGCTGCCTTGCCTAGATTCTTTGATAGGCTCAAGAGCACCGCGATGGCACGCGCCTGAGAACTCTTCCCGGCACCCGCGACCAACCCTAACAGGGCCAGGACACCCTGGATAGAGAAGAGAAATTGTGGAACTAACTGGCTAAGCATCAAGCGAAGCCAAAAGCTGAGTTATCGGGTAAATCTTGGCTACGCCATGAACCTTCTGTGCTAGAACCATGGATACCCAGTAGCTCACCTCACCAAAGATTGTAAGATGCACTGTGCGATGGCCGCTATGATGACTCTCTCATAGAGCACCCCTCGAGGGGACAATCGGCGGCATAAGGGACACTCAAAACAAACCCTCAAACGAGTGATGACCATCCATGCCCATAATGGGACCCAGTTAGATTCGGGACACATGCCTATTGTTCAAGAGGCTGGTGTCGCAGTACCTACGATAGCGACCTAGCTACCATGGTTAGAGCACCCAATCACTTTCGATGAAAGTGACCAACCCGAACGCTCGGTCAACATCGGTAGGTTCCCCCTGGTCGTTAGCGTAGTGCTCAAAACTGTCTGTGCCACTAAGGTCTTCATGGATGGAGGAAGTGATTCCAACCTAATATATTAGGACACTTTCAAAAAACTACAGATCAGCATAGATAAACTACGCCCACCGAGGGGCCTGATCACTAGGATAGTACCAGGGAGACAGGTGATGTCTCTTGGCATCATAGATCTATGGGTTATGTTTGGTGAGGCAGCAAACTTTTGCCAGGAGATACTCTCCTATGGGGTTGTGGATTTTTAGGACACATATCACGCCATCCTCGGCCTATCGTGTTTTGTTAAATTCATGGTTGTGCCTCACTATGCGTACCTAAAGATGAAGATGCCAAGGACTAACAGTATCATCACAATCTCTGGAAATCTTCAAAACGCTTATCAGTGCGACCTACTCGCTATCGAGAATGTGGTCCAAAACTTGGGTCTGGCACAGCGTGAGCTCGACTATGTTCTCGTGCAAGGACAGGGCTTAGGGGCTCCGATGACAGTGCCACCGCATCTCGATTTCTAGTCTCCACCTCCCAAAGAAATAAGGCTGCCACCAGCCTAGTTCATAGCCTTGGAGCCAACTGTGGCCCCATCATTCACGTCCGAGGAAGATTCGAGCATGGTCCTCTTGGAGAGAACCGACACGAGTAAGACCATGAACATCAGGAGGAGCCTGAACCAGGCACAACAAGACAAACTCATCAAATTCCTGATTGACAATTGGGACATATTCGCCTAGAAACCCTCAGACATGCCAGGAATCCTGACGGAGATCGCTGAGCATTCCCTGAGAATCCAGACCGACGCCAAGTCGATGAAGCAATGCTTGAGATAGTTCGACAATGAAAGGCGTAGGGCTATAGAAGAAGAAATAGCCAAGCTCCTCAATGCAGGCTTCATTAGATAAGTCCTGCATCCAGACTGGCTTGGAAACCCCATCCTGGTGCCCAAAATGAACAACAAGTGGAGAATGTGTGTCGACTATACTAGCCTTAATGAGGCATGCCTGAAGGATCCTTACCCTTTACCCCAAATAGATCATATCATTGACTCCACTATAGGATCAAAATTACACTACTTCCTCGACGCTTACTCTGGTTATCACCAGATCCGGATGAAAGAGTCTGACCAACAAGCTACTTCATTCATCACCCCGAACAAAGCATACTACTATGTCACCATGCCGCTCAGGATGAAGAACGTGGGGGCTACCTACCGGCATTGTATGAAGCACTACCTCCACGAGCAGATCGGTAGAAATGCCAAAGCTTACGTCGATGACATCATCGTAAAATCATCAAAAGCTGGGAATATTATTCAAGATCTCTCAGAGACCTTCAAAAATATTCGAAAGTTCAAGATCAAGCTCAACCCAAAAAAGTGTACCTTTGTGGTACCATCCGGCAAACTGCTCGGCTACATCGTATCGGCTCGCGGGATTGAGACCAATCCAATGAAGGTCAAAGCCATCCTCAATATGGGACCTCCTCAAGCGTTGAGAGACGCCTAGAAGCTCATGGGATGTCTGGCTTCCTTAAGCTAGTTTATCTCTAGACTGGCGATGGACCCCAGAGGCTCAAAAAGCTTTCGACAATATCAATGACTTCCTCACCAAACTGCACATTCTAGTGGCTCCTCACATAGAAGAGCCCCAACTTCTGTACGTCGCAGCTACCACCTAGGTGGTCAACGTGGCTATAGTTGTAGAGAGAAAGGAAGAAGGCCACATTTAGAGCATCCAGCGATTGGTATACTTCCTCAGTCAAACACTAGCCGAGAGCAAAACTTGCTACCCACACATCCAAAATATACTCTATGGGGTGTACTTGGCAAAGAAGAAGCTGGTTCACTACTTCGACGTGCACCCGATTATCATGGTTACCTCCTTTCTGCTAGGAGAGATCATCAACAATCGGGACATGACCAAATGGATAGCCAAATGGGCCCTAGAACTTATGGCATATGGTATCATGTATGTGCCATGCATGTCTATAAAATCCCAGGCCCTGGTGAACTTTGTTGCCGAATGGACAGAAGCACACGTTGAACCAACTGTAGCCAACCTAAAGTACTAGAGCATGTACATTGACGGCTCTTTGATGCTACAAGGAGTGGGAGCATGAGTTGTCTTGGTCTCCCCCAGCGGGAACCGAATGACGTATGTACTCCGTTTAAATTTTGAGGGTGCTACCAATAACAAAGTAGAGTACGAGGCCCTACTCCATGGGCTACGAACCATAGTCACCCTTGGGGTCAGGAGACTTGTCTCCTCGGAAGACTATGAGCTTGTCATCAGGAAAGTAATGAAAGCCTCAGAGTGCCACGACCACAAGATGGAAGTCTATTGTGCTAAGGATAGAAAACTTGAGGCAAAGTTCGACAAACTTGAGCTATGCCACATCCCTCGAAGGGACAATGAGGAGGTTGACAGCATCACCAAAATTGGCTCAACCTGAGACATGCCCCTAGGCAGCGTGTTTCATGAAGAGCTCACGAGACCCTCGGCACGCTAGGAAGTTGAAACTCAACCTCTCTGTGAGCCGAGCATACTCACCATCACCAAGGTCACAAGCTCTAACCTAGACTAGGCACAGGAACTCATCGACTATCTGCGACATGGCATCCTGCCTATCAATAGGGATGAGGCCGATCAAGTACGTCAAAGAGCTAAATCCTATGTTGTGAGGGATGACGAAATCCATCATAAAAGCATGAGTGGAATCTTGCAACGCTGCATACCCATAGAAGACGAGAAAAGACTCTTGCAACATATACACTCAGGGGTTTGTGGCCACCATGCAGCGCCAAACACCTTGGTGGGTAAGAACTTTTGACAAGGGTTTTATTGGCCTACCATGGTTAAGGACGCGCAACACATCATGAGGACTTGTGAGGGATGCCAGTACTTTGCCAAGCATAAACACATCACCTCTCAAGAACTCCAAACGATCCGAATCACATGGCCCTTCGCCGTCTGGGGACACAACCTTGTCGGGAAACTCCCGCCTACCCCCGGGGGGCTTTGACCACTTGTTTGTCATGATCAACAAGTTCACAAAGTGGATCATGGCCAAGTCCATAGCTATAGCTAGCTCGAAGGCGACAATCAAGTTCATCAAGGAAGTCATAAACTAGTATGGGGTCATGAACACGATCATTACTGACAACGGCACCCAATTCACAGGGAGCGCATTTGTCAACTTCTATGACAAACAACAGATCAATGTAAGATGGGCTGTAGTGGCCCACCCCTAGACTAATTGTCAGGTAGAAAGGGCGAATGGTTGCATCCTCTAAGGTCTTAAACCCCAAATCTTTAGGAAACTAAAAAAGTTTGAGGATAGATGGGTCAAGGAGGTTCAACCAGTCCTGTGGGGCCAACGGACAACTCCTACCAGACTGACGGGGTTCACTCCCTTCCTTATCTAAAGTGTGGACGTGGTACTACCCGAGGAGATTGGCTACGCCTCCCCTCATGTCTGCGCCTATGATCAGGAAATAGCGGAGGAAGCCTTATAGGATTCCCTCGATAGGCTCGATGAGCATCGCGGAATGGCATGTTCGCTCCGCGAGTACCACAGCAAGCACGTTTGGCCACTAAACTTCATGAAAGGCAACCTAGTTCTATGTAGAGTGCAACCAACCAAGGGGAAAAACAAATTCACACCTCCTTGGGAAGGACCATTTATCATGGTCGAAGTGCTAAAGTCAGGAACGTATAAGATGGCAAACATGAATGGTCAAGTCTACACGAACCCCTAGAACATCGATTTGTTGCGACGGTTGTATGTGTAAAAAAGCAGCCCTATACTAGGGTCCAAATCACGGGCGGTGTGACCACCAACCCATAATAAAGGTAGTAGGCTCTAATCAAAATGACAATTAGTATGTCCCTAGGCTTAAACTAAGCACCCAAGCAGATCACACTGGTCTACAGAGGCACTCGGGGGCTACCCAATCGAAAAATTTCAAGAGTATACAGCATTCGGGTAAGTCATGTTAGGGTCTCTAGTCAATCACCATGATATATTATGCTAACCTATTGTGGTGATCCATAGGCTACAACTAACATTACACGAGTCACCAAGCCATTACTCAAGAAAACACAAACCATAAAGTGCAAAAGTCTTCATTCCAAGGCCAATGCATTTTACACATCATCGGGAGCAGACCGGATTACATCCTCTACTCTATCATATTTGGCAATGGAACCCATCGCGCCCCTAAACTCCACGGCTAGCGCACCAACATTGTTGGGTCTTTCCACTGGTGGAAACATGATTGCCATGTCACGAAGGTCCTTGTCGCTCTAGAGTATAGCGGCCGCCAAGGCCAATGTGGCTCCGCGGCAAACCGCATGGCGAACCACTTCTCTAAACCACCTAAGGATGTTGCTGAGGTGCTCCTCTATGCTCACCCCCACCGGCGAGAGCATGTCAATAGCACCGCCACATACCTCCAGTAAGGTAGCATGATGGTTCCAAAATTGCCCTGCTCTTACCATGCACGGCGGAAGAATCAGCCACAGCAGCATCACAGTCGTGCTCTGTCTCCATCACTTGCTCGTCCATAATGGCGTTGGCACCACAAAGCCTTGCCACCTTGCCTTGGGCAGTGGCTAGTTGCTCTTGGATGACTGGGAAGCATGATCAAAGCCATCGCTCATCAAAGCAAGACATCTCCAGAAGGATGAATAGGGAAATCTCACCGAAAACTCACCAAGAAGTTGCACCTGGGCCTTAGCATGGGACGTCATGGCATGGGCCGCCTCCCACTCTGACTTGGCCATCGCTTCATGTATGTCCTCCAACTGTGCTCGGAGATGGCTAACTGTGCTCGGAGATGGCTCGCTTCATCCCCAACCATCGCGGCTGCCGGCGAAGCTATGGCCTATACCGCCATAGTATCGCCTAGCAATTCGGGAGGACTCACATCGTCAAGCACAGGAAGCCTAGAGGAACACCCAGTGAGAAGAAGCACAAAGCCCCAAGTTCTCTCGATTTTGGTCAGTCCAAGGACTTACCCGACGAAAGCAGGATGAATGGGCGGATAGCGCTCGCCTGTCGCCCATCTAGGAACCTCCATTCTCGAGCTCCCCATGCTCTCCATCAGATTGGGTCTAAGGGGATAGAGGCAGAGGAAGATGAAGAATTAAAGAAAGGGAGGTAAGCTCAATAGTACACAGATAAATTATGCCCATTTATGCCTCCCCTTCTTTATATAAGCAGGAACCGGCGCACAGATGGCATCCCAACCGCACACGCTCATGTGTGGGAAAACAAGCCACAAACACTGATGCCTTGGCTTCTGGTAAGCAAACTCATCCATGGATCCTAGCAGTCCGCTTTCAATACACTCTCACCCGAGCCTGTGCAGGTGAGTGATCTAACACTTAGATCGGGTACTTGGCCTGGCTCACCCCTTTCAGCAGGTGTAAGCGATAGCGATTCATTCGCTATCGACCCTGCCACTATAGAGTTTGGGGGTATTCGGGAGGGTCACTAGTCTAACTCTAAAACCTCTAACACTCAGTGTCACATAAATCTCCCGATACCCGGATGAGCTCAAAGTACCTTATTTCAGCGAATGTGTGCCCCTTTGGGGGAAACTAGAAAACTGGTTGGCCCATGGTTGTAACCAAAGTACGATCTCCTAGAATCTAGAAAAAGAGTTTTGTGACGTGCCCCTATAGGTCTGGCTTTGTCCTGCCACTTCCTTTTAGTGAAGTGGACGTTCACTCGTTCTACCCGTTATCAGCTCGAAGAGTAACGCACGCAACTACCGACAGCTGCTCATCCGTTCGTTACTCGCCCTCAGTGGCTCAGACACTAGGACATTGTTATATTGGCCTCAAGGCTCTAGGACAACATCCTCCTCGTTCACTGATGAAGCTCACAACAATTCGTACCATGTTGCTTAACGGGTCTCGAAGGAAAACGTGACTTCCTTAGTGCTCGATAACAAATGACCTTCAACAGGTCACCCCAAAAATCAACTGGCTTAGTGATGCATGGGCGATGGAGGTGCACCTACCCCATCCTCATTATTGTTTTACAACTAGGACTTAATGATGCACAACCACTATTTATATGCTGGAATATGTCAGGAACCAACTTCTCGAGTATAGCGGTATTTCTACCCCAAACCTGCCATCCATGATGTCTTGGAAGCTATGCTTTGGGTTATTAGGTACACCACTCGAATGAGGCATTGACAACATCCCAAGGGCTATGCCCAGGAAACTACATCCTGAGGGGTACCCCACCTGAACTTATAGCTACCAAGGGACCACGTCCCTTGATGTATGGTGTACCACCGCCGCACTCAATACTTGAAGAAGATTCTCGCTACCCAATACTTGGGAATATAAAATTGCACCGCTCAAAACTTCAGCACCCGAAGATGCTCACTATGTACTTATAGTACATAGAAATTATAGGGGAGACTGCGACGTCCTAAGGGCTTGAAGCTACGTGCTAGCTTATCATTCAGTCCTACGGGGGATACCGTCAGAGATATGGGTCAGGGGTACTTGCACCGCCCATATATCTGAGCGCCACCAAGCCCACAAGGGCTGACATGGTCGACCAATGTGGAAATCAAGGCAAACTAAGACGGGCGTATCTAGACGATAGCTAGGATCAATCTATTGTAACAAACTAGGAACACAATCTATTAGCCCGATTGCCCTCTCTATAGCCCTAACTTTCCTACCTATATAAAGGAGGGTAGGGACCTCGAGCTCAGGATCCAATCTTCTACCAATTCCATCTACCTCGTAGCTAGGAGCAACAGCCCCTATAATTGAGCATACGAATACAAGAGCCACCACACCACTAGAGTAGGGTTTAGCGTGCACCACGCCCCAAACCAGTATAAATCTCTATGTCTCGTGTGCTACCATTCAAATCCGTCTACATGATTATGTTGTTGGATATTGCTGGAGCAAAACAATCAGACACTATGTCTTCTATTGTTCAATTCTTGGGATATTACTAAGGGATACATAGGCAGAGTATGTTTCCTATAGTAACTACATCCTGCTAGGCCTATAAATGGGAGGTGGACTATAGAGGATGCAACGAGGCTATAAGAGTCACACTCGTGAGGTACCACTGATCTGGAATGTAGGGTACACCTATGAGTAACTGAGTCTAAGCACGACGCTTACACTCTGAATACAACTTTAACCCAGGAGTGACAAGGATTAAAGTACTCAAAAAGAGTCGCAAACCTAAAGAACAATATAAACATGCTACTTACTTGAATTAGAAGTTGATTACTAGAGAAATCTCAAAAGCAAGCTCATGAAGAACTTGATTTCACCAGGGTACAAGCCATAGAGAGAGCACCAATAGACCGGTCATTCCTCCAAAGTCTTCCCTCACACTCCATCTCTCTATTTCTAATACAACACTAGATCCTATGGAGGACTAATCTTCTCTTGATAGCTGGCTCTGATCTTGATGTGGAGGATATGAATTAGGGTTTTAGGATGGCTCTGCTAGAGGGGGTACACGGCTATATATATATATATAGGGGCTAGCGTCAATTCTAGACCCTCGGATCAAACCGACTTAAAAAGACAACGTAGATGCAATATAGGAGGCGGTGGGAAACCGATGTAACAAAGGGAGGCTAACATGTGGGGCCCACTAGGCCGACCGGCCTATAGGTGGGGCTAGCCGATCCCACATGTCATGAACTTGTGGTCTGCTTCAGTGGGTTGACTTCTAGAGTCTTCTGGAGTTGTTTTCATTGTGGATAAATGCGATTAAATCTGACGATTGGGTCCACCTTGCCAGTTTTCTGATTAAACCCTACTGAAAACATAGATTCACCAAAACTCATGGAATTTGTCAGTTTAAACCCCTAGACCTATGTTTGGTGATGGAATTAAGTATATATGCAAGTTATATTGATGGTTTATAATTGATGTTAACAACCATCAATAATTCCCCCAAGCTTAACCTTTGCTCATCCCTAAGCAAAGCTAAACTCAGCAATGGATTAGGAGTTGCTACAATGCTTTCATGCCTCAAAAGTACACAGGTGTTCAATCAAGATTCTCCTTCGGATTAGAATAAACTAATCTGACTTTCAAACTTACCCATATTACCTTCAACCATGGGGCTTCATAGCCTTCACTTAGGTCTTGAGCAATTGAAAGACAGAACGATCAAGTCAAGCACTATGTCTCAAGTTCTTTGTTCCACCATTGTTCCAGAGTTTTTATAAGTTTTCAAAATAAAACTTAGAGATTCCATTTTATGACACTCTCAAGTCTCTCAATATATGTGGTATTTGTGGATCCTCACCAAGGCAATAAAGATGTTATACCTTTTTCTCTTCCTACCACTAAGGCTTATGTGGAGTTCATAGGTAGGGAGAAAGCTAGAGCATACTTGCAATGCATAAATTGTAAAGTCAAACAATGGATCCAAAGAGAGTTGAGTCATACAATCAAATCAAGATGTGCATGTGTGTGGATATATATGGTGGCTAACCTAATTCTACTTTGCTCCTTGAAAACATCTCTCTCTCTTGAAACTTGGAAATATTTTTGCAAGAGAACAGGGGCTATCTTATTTATCTCTCTTTTTTTCAGGTGGGCATCTGAGTACCCATTGTTTTAGATATCTCGGACACTTTTGTGTCCATTTTTTCAATTCTTTTTTAATAACTTTTGCATAGCCCCATGCCTCTTTTCTGCAACAAAACCTTGAGAGAGATATCAACAAGAATTTGGAGCATTTATTTTGACTAGAAACCTAACAAGCATGTTTTTGTGTTCACCCCCAGTGTAGGAGTAGAACATTTTTGGGTGGATCTAAATGGAAAGCATGTTTTTGCGCCCACCCCCAGTGTAGGAGTAGTGCATATTTGGGTGGTGTGTGCGTGATCTTGATTTTAAGAGCATGACAAATCTCTTATAAGGGTCAACAAAGCTTGACAAAACTCAATGCAATTACAAGCATCATATATGTGGAAGTTTTCCTAGCCTAAATAACCTGTATGTCTCTGGTGGGAATTTAAGCTTTGTCATACAGGAACTCATCATAGCATTTTTATGTTTTTTTAAAAGATAAATCTCTAGAACTTTAGTGTCACTTGGAATAAGATAAATAGTAGCTGAGAACTTCTGATATCATATCCATCAATTACTGACTTAGATCAAGCATATGCCACCCACGAGTTTTAAGTTCAGAGTAAATCTTTATATCAAATCAGTTTTATCCAAAACTCGGGAGAATTTAAGGCTGAAAACTAGGTACTTGAAAGGAATTACAACAGAGCAACTATTCATCATTTCCATTTAAGAGATTATTTTGAGTCCTCTTTATTTTATTCAGCTCTTAAAAACAAATTATAGCAAACTAGACACCTTTTTATTTTGTTTTTTTAATTTTACTAGATCACACATTATTATTATAAATGACTAATGCAAAGATAAATTTTTATTTTGTTTTTCATTCATCATTTTTTACTAATTAAAAGAAACTAAAATTAAAACAAAAAGGGGAAAGAATACTTACTTGGATACACGGGAGTACTTCACCCCTAAGTTAGCTCTTTCGGTGAAGGTTCAGTGTTGTAAGTTCTTTGAAGAGGACTTCTCTTTGTGAAGTTCATTGATCAAGTACCTTGGTTCGCTCTGAAGATGAGGATTCTTGAAGTGGCGCTCAAATGGTGATGCCATCTTCTTCCGCCAAATCCATCTTGGTTTTGAGTTTTGATTTTGGTTTGACAAGTTCAGAACCTTCACTTGTAGAAATTTGGGGAATCAACTGACTCTCCCATACTTTGCTTGAAATGTGTCCTGCTCATAAAGACAGGGTAGAGATCAAGTGCAGTGTCTCTGTTGTTGGGAAAACACCAACAGAACCAAAAAATTATTTATTTCTCTCTAACCTTAGGCACATCAAACAAGATGAAGTTGATGTTATGTGCTTTGTTCATTTATATCATGGGTGATAAGATCAGAAGATTGAGCATGAATGTAGTATTTGAAGATATTTGGCCAAAAAAGATTGAGTTGCTTAACCCATGGAAGGATTGTTCAACTTTACATAATGTATCAAACTTTACATGATTATGACTATCATCTTCCAGGGATAGGATGTGCACTTTCAACTTATTTGGTTAAGACTATGGGATCAAGAAAGTGGTGCTAGGAAGAAGCTTAAAGAACTCAATATGTTGAGTTAATCAAATTTGATAAAGTAAAATTGTAACTCAAATATATTTTGTTTCTTATTTATGTGCCTACCCGAATCAAGGAAAAGCTTTTTAAATAATGACCATTTACCTTTGGATGTTACCTTTGTCATTGGGGCGCAATGACACCATATGACGAAGGGTAGATGACTCGTAATGGTCCTTCCCTTTTGCTTGAAATTTTCCTTGTTCGGCTAGCCTTGCATCTTGAGCTGTTCATGAGCTTCTTGTCTCCTAGCTTGCACCCTTTCTTTATCATCCTTTTGTTATGCCTTCTTTTTGCTCTTTGATCTTGACATCTTGTTGGACCTTCTGCTCACTCATTGTCTTATGCCTCAAACCTTGATTTGTTTCTACGAATGACCTCCATTAGTGAAGCCTCATGGCTTGTTGCTTTGCTCATCCACTTCCTATGAGTGAGTGCTTTGATTACAGATCATGTTTTATGACACTCATCTTCTTCCTCTTTGATCTATAGAGTTCTTCCATCTATGATGAAAGAGCTATGTCTTCTTTGCGCAAAGTTATTGGAGCTCATCATGTGCCTTGCTTCATCTTTGATTTGAATTCATCTCATGATTAACCCAATTTGAATTGAGAGTTTCCTATAGGGGTTAGTCTAACAAAATATCCCGTATCTACTAAAGCACACTCTTAGTTCAAAAATTAAACTAGACACCATGTCTAATTTAATCTAGGAAAGCATTTTAACCTAAGCACCACGCTTAATTTAAAAAGCCTTTGGAAGTAAGATCAGCACCCCTAAACTAAGCACCATGCTTAATTTAAAAGATGTATGAATATACTCCAACCCTTAAGCATACTATAGCAAACAAAGGTAGCATGAAAGCATTATAGAGATTTATTCAAATAGAGATGGAAGAGCATGGCTCTTATTTAGCAAATTGAGCATGGCTTGAAGGTAGAGATAACCAAAATAATTTAGCAACATGGCATGAAATGTTTTTAGAGAAGTCTATCCCCATACTTGAATTTTGCAAATGCAAAATCAAGTTTGGATGGATGTGATTAAATGTTACATGATAATTGGTTGGACATACCTTGCATCATCATCCTTCATTCTTTTTGCTTCAAACCTAGAATGGTTAGTGGCAAAAATACTTGAAGGAGTATTTTCACAATGATCTCTCTATGCTCATTTCACAAGGGCATTATAGCAAAAGGTGAAAGCTCATGTTATCTCCCGAAAGTGCTCGTTTTGGGGCAAAAGCTCGTCCTTGGGAAACCTTCGAATTGTGCTTTAAGTTGGTGGAGTGGTTTTCCCTCCAACACCAACATTTATGTACCTATCTCAAGATTCATGCCAACACACAACGAGATCTGGAATATTTATGATAAACATATGCATCTACAACCACCCGTTCAATGTCTTTATGAACAAGAAGTATGAGGGGGTTCAAGATCTTGTGTGTGGCAATGTTAGAGAGACCAATTGCTTTAGGAGATTTCTCATACGAGCACAGGTTTGATGAAGTGTTCATGAAGTAGCTTCCATGCTCGTTGATGTCATCTTCCCTTTCAAGCTCCAAGGTTGATTCTTCATGGATATCCAAATTTTCCCTTGGATTGGTGACTCTCGAGTTAATCTTGTCTAAGGCCTCCTATAAACTTGGATGAGTCATGTTTATTAAGGAGATTGACTTAAGCTCACCCTTTGGATCTAAATCTGGTTTGGGTTCTACCCTTAAGGCTTCGTCCTTGTTCATCCATTCAACGGCATATTAATTCTTAACATCCTCTAGACATTGTCGTGGCTCTTCTTGGTCATCCTTGTAGTCTTCATGGTTCTATGCTTTGGGTGTCTTAGTGGATTTCTAGGATCATCATGAGACTTAGGAGAAAGAACATAAAGGGAATCATCGAATTCAAGGATGGGTTTAGAGATGGGTTCATATGAGACATCCAGCATGGGCATAGAAGGGGAAAAGATAGGATTGGTTTCTAAATGACTCAGCTCTCCTTGTACAGCATCACTTGACATGCCACCCTTGAGTTCTTCCCAATGTCCTAAATGGGAAAAAGGACGCTTCCTAAGAGATCCCTTCTTGAGAAGATTTGAATTATATTCACTCAAAGGCCTCTTATGTAATAGAAAGTTTAAGCTTTTCCTAAAATCAGCATTAAAAAGATCATCCTTAATTTCATCAGGGCTATCCAAAGGTGGAATTTCTTCTTTCCTTAGAGGATTTTGGGGTATTGATGGTTTGGAATTGATAGCTAAATTTTGGGATTGGAGTGGTTGTGATTTAGCTATCAAAATTTCCTCTTCTTGATCGGGAGATGATTTCTTCTCTTCCTTGGGGAGTTCATCATGAATGCTAGGGCAGGGAATCTTTCCAATAATTTTATCAAGGATAGTCCTTGCCTTACTAGCAGACAAATGAATAAAAGCTCCTCTAGAGGCTGCATCAAGGGATTTCATGAAATCTTTGCTAAGACCCATATAAAAATATTGAAGAAGTACATGGTCTTGAATGGCAAGATCAGGGCCTGTGGTGATGAGGTCATTAAAATGAGCCCATGACGTGCCAAGAGATTCTTGTTCTTTTTGTTTAAAAGATAGAATCTCTTTTCGAAGGCTGACTACTTTAGAGATGGGAAAGAAATATAGGCAAAATTTAGAGCATAACGTTTCCCAATCTCCTTTCATACTTCCTACGGTTTGACTATACCATTGTTTAGCTCTTCCTGTCAAAGAGAATGGAAACAACTTCCATCTTAAGGTTTCATCAGACATGCCAGCAATATGCAAGCATGCATAGGTCTATCCAAACTCTCGTAGGTGTGAGTATGGGTTTTCATCGCCTTCTCCCGAGAAGGATTGTTCCCACATTAATTTTATTAAACCCGGGCGTAGCTCATAGACATGTGTTAAGATAGGCTTTGAAGATTTTAGTGGCTCTAGGCATGTGCTCGTAGGTGCAGCGTATTGATATATAGGTGTGGATTCCAAATCCATAGTAAAAAGAATAAAAGATAAAAGATAAAAGATAAAAGATAAAAGATAAAAGAATAAAGATATAAGGTTAAGCTACGTAGTTAATTCAGCAACCGTTTCCCCGGCAATGGCGCTATAAATCTTGTTGGTATATTTAATGCACATAGATAAATCCGCAAGCACACGGATACCGCTGTAGCTTTCACCCAGAAGTATTCCAAGTATCATATCCATAGAGAAACATGTGAGATTAACTACGTCTAACTTAACCCAGAGTAGCAACAAGACTTAAGATAACAGGAGTATAAAGGAGATCACTAAGGTCTTCTAGTTCTAACTTCGGTAAGCTATGTCTTCTATTATTCAATTCTAGGGATATTACTAAGGGAAACATAGGCATAGTATGTTTCCTATAGTAACTAAATCCTGCTAGGTCTACAAACAGGAGGTGGACTACAGAGGATTCAACGAGGCTATAAGAGTCACCCTCACGAGCTACCATCGATCTGGAATGTAGGGTACATCTACGAGTAACCGAGTCTAAACACCACGTTTGCACTACTAATACTACTTTAACCCAGGAATGACAAGGATTAAAGTACTCAAAAAGAGTCACAAACCTAAATATCAACATAAACATGTTACTTACTTGAATTAGAAGTTGATTACCAGAGAAATCTCAGAAGCAAGCTCATGAAGAACTTGATTTCACCAGGGTACAAGTTGTAGAGTGAGCACCAATAGGCCGGTGCTTCCTCCAAACTCTTCCCTCACACTCTATCTCTCTATTTCTAATGCAAGACTAGATCCTATGAAGGACTAATCTTCTCTTGATATCTGGCTCTGATCCTAATGAGGAGGATATGAATTAGGGTTTTAGGATGGCTCTATTGGAGGGGGTAAAGGGTTGTACATATAGGGGGTAGCGTCAATTCTAGACCCTCAGACCAAACCAACTTTAAAGGACGGCGTATATGCAATCAAGGAGGCGGTGGGAAACTGACATAACGAAGGGAGGCTAACATGTGGGGCCACTAGGCCGGCCAGCAAGAAGGTGGGCCGGCCGGCCCCACATGTCATCTCCTTGTGGTCTGCTTTGGTGGGTTGCCTTCTAGTGTCTTTTAGAGTCTTCTAGAGTTGTTTTTATCGTGGATAAACGTGATTAAATCTGACGATTGGGTCCACCTTGTCGGTTTTCTAATTAAACCCTGCTGAAAACATAGATTCACCAAAACTTATGGAATTTGTCAGTTTCAACCCCTAGACCTATGTTTGGTGATGGAATTAAGTATATATGCATGTTATATTGACGGTTTATAATTGATGTTAACGACTGTCAACACCAGGTAATGTTTTTCCTCACGGATATTGCTTGTATTGTTACGGAGGTCATGCAACTTAACTAAATTTCATTTTTTTTGTTAGCGTGAACACTTGGTTAAAGATGTCCATGCTAAAAAAATTAAACAAGAAATTTTTAGCTCTTGCATTTAAATGAATTTCTTTTTCATCACTCGTCATGGGTTTTTTTAAGATTGTTAAGGGGTTTCATCCCGTCAGGCCATCATGAGTGACTCTCCAAATACCCAAGTCTACCGCCTCAATATAGTGTAGCACTCCAATAGGGAAATCAGTGTTGTTAATGTGCGAAGCCAAGAGGTATCCATCCTTCCCACAAAAAGTAGCATCGGCTCAATGACGGTTAAGCCAAAGGTCCAAATTGAGCCAACTGGCTCCGATACCAATGAAGGGACCATGCGCCTAAGAGGGGGTGAATTAGGCTGTCTGAAAATATACTCTAAACTATGGTGTCTAAATTCCACCAAGGTTTTGCCTAAGAGGGGGTGAATTAGGCTCTCTAAAAATATACTCTAAACTATGGCCTCTAAATTTCACCTAGTAAAAACCTATGCAATAAACAATCTATCTAGATATGCAACTAAGGTTTTGCTAGGTGTGTTGCTATCTCTACCGCAAAAGAGTTATACAACCTAGATTCCAATCATAACACTAGCCTAGCAAGCTAAACAAGGAATGTAAAGCACACAACCTAAGTACATAAAGTAAGTGTGGAAGCTTAAGGGTAGAGAATGCAAACTCCCATCGACAACTCCGATATATTCACAAAGGTACCGAGAAGCTCCTCGCTTCCTCATAGTCCTTATTGGAGCCCATTGCAAGGGCCAAGCTCTCGATCGAGTAACTCCGTGGATAGCCCCCTGCCTTCCCCATACACAAGTAGGCTCCAAGATGGCCTCTCCAAAATCGCTCACTGCCATCTTCACTATCGAGCTTCTGGCCAAAACACTACAGCCTCGTCCCCTCCAGTACACCAATGGAGGCCGCACCACAAACACAGTTGGTGCGGTCTTGCAAGACTACAAGCTCATCAAGTACAACAACAGTGCATGCACGCACGGAGTGGTAAGGGGGTATGCAAACCTCATTAAACAATAGGCCTAAACCAAGAGCAAGCACAATTAAGAGGGTCTAACTAGCCTAAGCACTTCGTAAAACACTGCTAATCACCTAATCATCTCTTAAGCAGTGGTGACTAGAGAGGAACCGACCATGGGGTATATATAGCCACCAATGCAAAACTATCCATTGAAACCAACAGCAGCTTTCTATGTAGTCACCCAACATGTTCGGTGCACCCACCGGACAGGTCTGATGAGGTCCACGTTCTTTCTATGTAGTCACCCAACATGTTCGGTGCACCCACCAGACAGGTCCGATGAGGTCCACGTCAGCTAGCCATTGGCAAACTAGCTATTGCCGACCATTGGAGAGTGTAGACGTATGTTGCCTTGTGACCATCTCCAACCTTTGCTGCAACCTCTCCGGTAGAATGTTCTGTAGCTCGGTTTGGTACCATCAATGACCACGTGTAGTGGTTGGTGGGTCTTCCACCCCTGCTCTGGCTGTCACCATGCAGTCTGGTGCTCCATAGAGCCCATCACCGAACACGTTCGGTGCTACCAGTTGCAGCAGCCCATGGGACATAACACTTGCATTGTCCGGTGCCCTCTCTTGGCAACCACTGAACAGGTCCAGTGCTGCAATGCAGCACCTGTTTGACTTTGTTTCTTCACGTGTCTTTGTCTGGGCTTCTATCCTATGTCTTGGACTTCTTGCATGTCTTGTGAGTCTTCAACACAGCTTTTAATGTCTTGCTTGAGGTGTTGATCATCCATATCACCACTTTGTCTAAGTCCAAGTCCACTTTGCATCCATTTAAACTATACCTTCTATACTAGCAAAAATCATTTGTCCAAATGGTCATATTGTTCGTCAAACACAAAAATCCAAACTAAATGGGCCATGGGGTCCATTTTCCTTATAGCCTTCATTCTCCCTCCCTGACCTCATCCCGCCGCCTTCCTACTCCCTCCCTAACTCCATCATGCCACTGCTATGACATAGCCTCTCCGCGCCGCCATCACCTCCGTTACCATAGGCTTTACCTACAAAACCTAGATCCAGATCAGAAGCTTCTCCATGCCATCCACCATCGACTTGTCCACATGTCCATGACGCCGTCCTTAACTTGTGCCTACTACCCGAGTTGATCCTCTTGTGCCACCAAACCTCGACCACGCCTAAGCTTAGGCTTCATCACCATGTCGACGCAAGTACGACTCGCCCCCCTCCTCCCTATTTGTACTAGATCTAGTATTCATGATTGGCTAGACTGCTTATAGTTGCTTGCTGAATGGATCAAGTATGGTAACAGAGGGCATTCTAGAATGCTTGTGGGAAGTATATACTTGCTTGTTCGTTTTGCTAAAATTTGGCTGATGTTGCTGCTGATGCTGATTTATTGTGAGAGAAAAATATTGTTCATTCACTGAAAAGTACTGCTGAAGTAATGCTAAAAAACAAGACGACTACCTTGGTACCTGATGCTTCCTAAACCTAGGGATAACTTATTGCAGACATGGGTGCTTGGTAATGGACATGAATAAATGATGATGTAACTTTAATTTCCTTAACCCAGGGGTTTTGCTACAGTTTAGCTCTACAACAAGTGTATTTCAAATCCTCATTTTTCTTTCCCAACCAAGTTGGGACCACGAAGAAAAATCTATGGCCTTTTATTTGAGATTACACAATACAACACAGACGCTCACAACACACGCACACTCATGTCTATAAACATGTCACAAACCTTGCCACTATGAACACCTTCGAAGACTGGGCCAGCAAGGTTGCAAACTTAATCTGGCCTGCTTGTCCTTAAGCTACTAACTAGAGCCATGCAGGAAAGGCATGCCCTCGCCGTGGGCTATCATGTTGGATCAGAGCCTCAGCCTGCCAGTTGATATCTCCACATCAGTGTGGTCCAGCCCACTAGCCCAGCTTAGGAGTGAAATACATGCCAGGATATGGGTATGAGGCACATTTGCTAGTTACTAGGCTGTTGTGTTAGAATTTATATGGATAATTCCCCTAAATCCATATGAAGAAATTCTAATAAATCTCAAAGACCCAATATTTGTGTTTTCTAATGGGCTTTATTGTTTAAACCCATGAGTAAAGGTGGGAGGTGCAACATCAATTAGTACCATATAGCTAGTTGACACAGAGGTAGGGAGTTTTCCTCCCTATATATATATATATATATATATATATATATATATATATATATATATATATATATATATATATATATATATATATAGGAAAAGAAACACCAAAAACTACAATTGGGAGTTTCAGTTAGAAAATCCTAAAGTAGTAAATTAGTATTTTCCTCTTCTCGCTATTGCGCCGCCGCCGTAGCTTCTCTAGCCCGATCGCTTGTGTGCACCGGCAACCGGGCAAGCATGTCTCCGAAACCTCCGTCTTTGGGATTCTGCACCTGGAGAAGGTGAATAAGGTTTTTGGGAAGCGCACTTCGTGTGACTGCTCCCAATCTTAATGATGGATCGTCTTCCATCCAAGTCAGGAGGTGCTACATCCCTGTGTATCCATCGTCAACTGCTCCGAGCTCTTCCTCCACCGCTCATCGACGACCTCGACCTCACGCCATCATCACCAGCTTCGTCTCCATCTGCATCTTCACCACCAGCGACTACATCTACATTCAGAAGGTATATTTCTTGTGATCTAATGTCATGGTTCGTATTGTTTAATCTGTATGGTGTATGATCTATGATTACATCAGTTATCATGTTCATGCTATGCAATATGCTCATGCTTAATCTAGTACTTCAGATTGTCAAGATTTATATTCTGGTTTTAATCTAGAAATTGCCTAATTATTCAACAATCCAAAAACCTTATTATAGGCCTTTTCCAGAATTATCTATGGCTAGTTTCGCTGACGTGCTGAGGCCGAAAAAGTTTTCTAGTGCGCACTTTAAGAGGTGGTCTGTCAAGGTCACTAATTGGCTTATGACCATGAAAGTTTTCTAGGCGAAAGATGGCTTGCCCGAGGGAAACATCTCTGATGAAGATCAGAGAAAATTCTAGGAAGCCAACCAGATCTTTGTGGGAGCTGTGCATAATGTGTTGTCTAATCATCTGTTTGTTTCGACTCTGCACATGATAGATGCAAAGACTCTGTGGGATTATCTGAATGCTACCTATGGTGCTTTAGATGCAGGCAAAGAGCTGTACATCATGGAGAGCTTTCATGACTACAAGATGGTTGCTAACAAATCAGTAGTCAAACAAGCTCATGAGGTTCAGCGCCTGGCTAAGGAACTTGAACCCCTAAAGTGTGTAATACCCGATGAGTTTGTGGTTGGGTGCATTATTGCTAAGTTGCCTTGTTCATGGAGGAACTTCGCCACAAGTCTCAAACACAAGAGATAGAAAATATCAGTTGAAAACCTGATAGCATCTCTTGATGTTGAGGAGAAGGCTCTGGCTAAAGACAACATTGAGAAGGGGAACGAGGAAAAAGCTACCGCCCACTTCGTCTAGAGAAACTCACATGGCAAGAACAAAGGAAAGTCTAAGCTTTTCAATGCCAAATCAACAACTGCCTTCAAGAAGAAGAAGAAAGACAAAGCAGAGTTGCCTTGCTTCACTTGTGGAGAGCTTGGCCACTTTGCTAAAGAGTGTCTGGAGCAAGCGGACCAAAAAGAGAAAAAGAAGAATGTCAACCTCGTGACTGCTAGTAGAGCTGATGACGGGTATGGTAATTTTCCTATTGTACTATCAGTGTTTCAATCTCCAAGTTGGTGAGTTGATACATGTGCTAATATTCACGTGTGTGTTGATATCTCTATGTTTTCTTCTTACCAGGGGCTCCAAGGTTCCTCCGTCCTGATGGGGAATGGGTCACATGCTTCTATTTGTGGTGTTGGCACGATAGATCTAAAGTTTACTTCGGGAAAGATCGTGCAGCTAAAGAACGTGTAGCATGTCCCTACTATTCGCTAGAACCTTGTTAGCGTCTCCCTTCTTTTGAGAGATGGGTTTAAGGTAGTGTTAGAGTCCAATAAAGTAGTATTGTCTAAGCATGGACAATTTATTGGTAAAGGCTACGAGTGCGGAGGCTTGTTCCGTCTTTCTTTGGTAGATTTTTGTAATAAGTCAGTGAATCACATTTGTGGCACCATTAATGATATTTTGAGTGTTTGGCATTCTCGTTTATGTCATGTGAATTTTGGATTAATGTCACGATTGTCTAGCATGAGTTTAATTCTAGATTTTACTATTGCCAAAGGTTCTAAGTGCCATAGTTGTATGCAATCAAAGCAACCTCGAAAGCCTCACAAGGCAGTGGAAGAGAGAAACTTGGCACCTCTAGAACTCATACATTCTAATCTATGTGAGATGATTGGTGTGTTGACAAAAGGTGGAAAGAGATACTTCATGTCTTTAATAGATGATGCAACTAGATTTTGCTATGTTTACTTGCTTAAATCTAAGGATCAAACACTAGACTACTTTAAAATCTATAAGGCTGAAGTTGAGAATCAATTAGAGAAAAGATTAAGCGTCTAAGGTGGGATCGTGGTGGTGAATATTTTCCTAGATTGTTTGATGAATTCTGTGAGGAACATGGTATTATTCATGAGAGGATGCCTCCTTATTCGCCCGAATCAAACGGGATTGCCGAGAGGAAAAACCGCACGCTGACTAACTTGATGAATGCCATGTTAGATACTGCTGGTTTATCTAAGGCATGGTGGGGGAGGCTTTATAGACTGCGAGTCATGTCCTGAATAGAATTCCAAACAGAAATAGAGAAACAACCCCATATGAAGATTGGATTGGGAGGAAACCATCACTTTCATACTTGCGTACATGGGGATGTTTGGCGAAAGTCAACGTACCAATTTCTAAGAAACGCAAGCTTGGACCAAAGACAGTGGACAGTGTCTTTCTAGGATATGCTCACCAGAGCATTGCCTATAGATTTTTAGTAGTAAAATCTAAAGTTCCTGATATGCATGTCGATACAATTATGGAATCTCATGATGTGACATTTTTTGAGAACATATTTCCTATGAAGGATATAAGTAGCAATACTAGATTTTCCTCAGAGATAGCTCCTGATTTTACTATACCTATCAAGTCTCCTGTTGAGTCATTTGAGCAACCACTTGAGGAAGTTCATGAGAAGGATGACAATGAAGTTCCTATGAGGAACAAGAGATGAAGGATTGCAAAATCTTTTGGTGATGATTTTGTTGTGTACCTTGTGGACAATACTCCCACCTCTATTGTAGAGGAGTATGCATCTCCAGACGTAGATGATTGGAAAGAAGTTGTTCGTAGTGAGATGGACTCGCTTCTTTCTAATGGAACTTGGGAATTATCTGAGTTGCCATTTGGTTGTAAACCTGTAGGCTGTAAGTGGGTGTTCAAGAAGAAGCTTAAGCCTGATGGTACTATTGACAAGTACAAGGCTCGGCTTGAGGCTAAGGGTTATACCCAGAAGGAAGGTGAGGATTATTTTGATACTTATTCACCTGTTGCTAGAATGACCACTATTCGAGTGCTACTTTCCCTGGCTGCCTCATATGGTCTTCTCGTTCATCAAATGGATTTGAAGACACCTTTCCTAAATGGAGAGTTGGATGAGAAAATTTATATGGATCAGCCTGATGGGTTTGTAGTAAAAGGTGAAGAGCTCAAGGTGTGTAAGTTATTGAAATCTTTGTATGGCTTGAAACAAGCGCCTAAACAATGGCATGAGAAGTTTGACATGACTTTAACGAGTGCAGGCTTTGCCATAAATGAAGCTGATAGGTGTGTGTATTATCGACATGGTGGGGGCGAATATGTTATATTATGTTTATATGTTGATGATATTCTAATTTTTGGAACAAACATAGATGCAATTAATGAGGTCAAGTCTTTTGTGTCAAAGAGTTTTGACATGAAAGATCTAGGAGAAGCTAATGTGATTCTAAACATTAAGCTGATTAAGGATGAGAGTGGGATAACTTTGTTGCAATCTCACTATGTTGAGAAGGTCTTGAGCTGGTTCGGCTTTATGGATAGCAAGCCATCTCTAACACCTTATGATCCTAGTGTGACATTGAGAAAGAATAAGAAGATTGCTAGAGATTAATTGAGGTACTCTCAGATCATTGGTTCACTCATGTATTTAGCTAGCGCAGCAAGACCAGATATCTCTTTTGCTGTGAACAAGTTGAGTAGGTACATGTCCAACCCGGGTGATGATCATTGGCATGTACTTGAAAGGGTCTTGTGTTATCTTAAAGGTATAATGAGTTTTGGAATTCACTATTCTGGGCACCCAGCTGTGCTTAAGGGATATAGTGATTCAAACTGGATATCTGATATTGATCAGATCTATGCCATAAGTGGGAATGTGTTTACTCTTGGAGCTGGCGCAGTGTCATGGAGGTCTTGCAAATAGAATATTTTGAAAAAATCAACCATGGAAGCAGAACTTACTGCTTTAGATACAGCTTCTGCAGAGGCGGAATGGCTGCGTGAGCTCTTGTTGGACTTACCGGTGGTTGAGAAACCAATACCGGCTATTCTTATGAACTGTGATAATCAAACAGTGATTACTAAAGTGAACAGTGCTAATGATAATACAAAGTCAACAAGACACGTTAAAAGACGTTTAAAGTCTGTTAGGAAGTTGAGAAACTCTAGAGTAATAGCTGTGGCTTATGTGCAAAAAGAAAAAAATCTGGCAAATCCCTTTACAAAAGGGCTATCACGGAATGTGATAGAAATTGCATCAAGGGAGATGGGTATGAGACCCATGTGAGTTTATAGTAGTAGTAACCCAACATTTTTTATCAGAGATCCCGTGACTAAGGACCTGGGAAGAACAAACTATTGGTAAACTGAGGAGAGTAATCTATAACACTCTGCAAGTGAAGATGCAATACTCTCATAGCGATGAGGCGTTGCAAGGAAGGTTGACGAATGCCTTAATGTGTTCTATTGGCTTTAACAAGCGAAGGTATTGTCCTGCAGAGCATTCTTGAAAGAACATACCTATATGAGTCCGACTGTAAAACATCGCAGTCTAAGCGCATGAAGAGACCAGGGAGTATGACATATATGCTCCACCCACAAGGAAGGCTACTGACAGCCAGGTACTAGTTTGACTTTGAGTGAAACTTGTTCACACAAAACTTGCAATTCAAGGCGTAGTCCATTGTTCAAGTTGTGAAAGGGTGTAACTTAAACTTCTAGGCGGATGTTCAACTTAACAGTCTCTACTGAAACACTAGTATATAAACAGTAGTTTGAGAAGGAAAATGTTTATATTGGGCAATTGTGATCTGGTGGGGGATTGTTAAAATTTATATGGATAATTCCCCTAAATCGATATGAAGAAATTCTAATAAATCTCAAAGGCCCAATATCTGTGTTTTCTAATGGGCTTTATTGTTTAAACCCATGAGTAAAGGTGGAAGGTGCAACATCAATTAGTACCATATAGCTAGTTGATGTGGAGGTAGGGGGTTTTCCTCCCTATATATATATATATATATATATATATATATATATATATATATATATATATATATATATATATATATATATATATATATATATATATATGTACCGATCCTCCTGGGAAAAGAAACACCAAAAACTACAATTGGGAGTTTCAGTTAGAAAATCCTAAAGTTGTAAATTAGCATTTTCCTCTTCTCGCTATTGCGCTGCCGCCGTAGCTTCTCCAGTCCGATCGCTTGCGTGCACCAGCGACCGGGCGAGCAGGTCTCTGGAACCTCCGTCTTTGCGATCCTGCACCGGGAGAAGGCGAATAAGGTTTTGGAAAGCGCTCTTCACGCGACTGCTCCCAATTTCACGACGGGTCGTCTTCCATCCAAGTCAGGCGGCGCTACGTGCCGGCGTATCTATCGTCAACTGCTCCGAGCTCTTCCTCCACCGCTCATCGACGACCTCGACCTCGCGCCATCATCACCAGCTTCGTCTCCATCTGCATCTTCACCACCAGCGACTACATCTACATGCAGAAGGTATATTTCTTGTGATCTAATGTCATCGTTCGTACTGTTTAATATGTATGGTGTACGAGCTATGATTACACCGGTTATCATGTTCATGCTATGAAATATGCCCATGCTTAATCTAGTACTTCCGATTGTCATGATTTATATTCTGGTTTTAATCTAGAAATTGCCTAATTATTCAACATGTTGTTCCGATGCTCATTGATTGCTACATGAAGTTAGAGCACACGGTTCCTTATTTTACATTACTCCAACAAGATCATGCCAAGCATCCAAACTTTTCCACAACAAGCAAGTACCACGGAGATGCAACTAGCACGCATACATTTATTTCTGCTGTGATCATCATAAGATGTATTCTGGAACCTCAAGGGGGAACGGTGCCACCATGACTTCGAACGGCTTCCCTTCAGGCCGGATCAACCTTACAAAGAAAAGAGGAACAAATGATAAACAGCGTGGCCCATGAAAAACTATAGCGTCTCTAACCACTACATTAACAGAATGAAGGTGCTAAATCCATAAACAGGATCATATTAAACATAACTTGTCTAGATAATCGGAACATACTTGCCAGGCACAAACGAAAAAGAACCCTCCACAGATCCAGGTACTTTGGGCAGTGGCGTGCAACTCTCATAGACAAACTCATCCTCACCAGGTAACAGTACAGGATACTGCCCAAGACATGTTGATTAGGCATATTAACTAAGCACCTTTCAAAGGTAATTGCAGTCAATAACAAAAAAGTAGTTATGTTTTCCAAGCCCAGAATACCTGTCCGATAACACCTCCTCCACTCACATCAGAAACAATACTGTCGAGAACGAGCTCTGGCTGGGTTGGCATGCGGTGAAGGTGAGCATGCTGTCCACCAGCGTTTGAACCCCGGGTCCGGCACTGGTGTTCTCATTGGAATTTATTCCCATATTAAGGCTGCGTTTAGTAGGGAGAATTTGACTACTGTAACACTTTCGTTTTTATTTGGTAATTAGTGTTTAATTATGGACTAATTAGGCTCAAAACGTTCATCTTGTAATTTCCAATCAAACTATGCAATTAGTTTTTTTTCGTCTATATTTAATGCTCCATACACATATCGCAAGATTCGATATGATGGATACTATAGCACTTTTTGAAAAAAACTTTTTGAAACTAAACAAAAGCTAACTTCTAGTGAAGTCTCTGAACGCGTGGTGCCACAGACCGATGTTACAGCTGAGGTGACAAAAAGAAACAATCCTGTCACACAATCTGATGGTCCAGTGGCGGGAGCAAAGCTGGCAGGAAGAATAGTACACACCACCTAGCATGCATGCCTCTACCTCTGGAACTGACATGCGAATTAAGTGAACTGCCTCTGCCTCTGGGACTGCTCTGATGGTGGCGGCTTGTAGTGACAGTCAGCCTGTTCGCTTGCTCGTAAACGATCGTAAATTTTCAGCCGGGAACAGTATTTTTCTCTCACACCAAACCAGCCAGCAGTAAATAATCCACGATACGATACGGCCTCCCGAACAGGCTGAGTACACGCAGCACGTGAAGTGATGGGGAGATCGAGATCGAGAGGTAAGGCCCCGTTTGGCTGGCGCTGGCACCTGCTCCTACGCCGAAATCACTGTTTATCCATATGTATTTCACTGTTTATCAAAACCGTTTTCTCTTTCCTTTCTTCCCCTCTCACAGACGCCGCCGCAGCAGCCAGAGCCAGAAATTCGAGCTTCACCGGCTTCGGCTCTCATTGGCACCTGTCGGCTCGTGGGCGGCCGACATGGTGCTACAGTACCAGAGCCGGGGCCCGTGGGAGCCCGGCCAAACGGGGCCTAAGGAGACGGTCAGATAACTATGGAGAACAATACAAAATGTTACAAGGATATGGTATCGGATGTTAAATATCCAGGTTTGGATATGGACGGATCTAAACCCCGCTAAGGCCTTGTTTGGATGCGCATGTATTCGTCTCAATCCAACTAAATTACATTACATTCCACTCCAACACATGTGGATTAAGGTGGATACACATGTATCCAAGCAAGGCCTAAGGCTGTGTTCGATTGTCAAGGAACGGTGACCAGGAATCATTCCTACCAGAAATGTCTGTGTAATTTATGGCCCCGTTCGGCTGATAGAATCTTAGCTGAAACTGGCTTGTTGTGTGAGAGAGAAATATTGTTTGGCTGGATGGATGAATAGTGTCATGTAAGGGACTGGCTGGTTTCTTACGACCAGCGAACAGCCCCTATATAGTCAAATCCTCACCAGGAACTATTCCTACCAGAACAGCCCTAGCCGAACGAACCCTAAATGGATTCATACTCAGATACGGTAAAAAAAAAATTCTATACCATTTGCAGCCCTAGGCGTCACACATGTGACTCTTGCAAGTGCGTCGTGTGGCAGCTCGCGGTCAGAACATGATTTAGTAGGGTTCGCGGAGATGTTCTAGGTTTGATGGGCCAGCTACTGGGCTATATGTGTGGGCTTGCTTATATTTTTTGTCAGAAATGATAAGAAAGAGCCATTCGCTCAACTGCTTGGTCTCCCGTCACATCTCATGGTGGCACGAGGCCAGTAAAATAAGCCACACGCGCCTGGCGTGACAGCGGCTCAACATCGCGGTATACAGCATACAACACGTACATGCACGGAGCGGCTATGTCCACGGCGAAGAACTGATTAAAAAGGCCATCAGAGACGAGGACAGCAAACCGTGTCCAAATTAAGTCAGCCGATGGAAGAGTCGCCAATAGCTAGTGTAAGAACACCGGTGAGCCTTCTTCAGCAACTATTGCTTGGCGTTACTGTATTTTTTTTTTTTTTTTTGAGATTTCGTTACTGTAATATTCATGTCACTCTTATCGTGCATGCATGCTCTCGCACGTGTCTTCGGAGCTACTCCCTAGCTCCGCTCTAAAATATATTCCCTCTATTTCATAATATTTGTTCTATGTTTTTAAAAAAAATATTAATGTAGTTTTCATGTTTCTCTTTAATGCCATTTTGTGTAGATACGTATTATGGAACAGATGGATTAAATATTTTTCACTTTTGTTCGTAGTCAAATTACTCTAACTTTTATCAGGTTTATAGAAAATACGTGAAAACCTAACTAATTCCTAATAAATAAAATGGAGTTATAACAATTGTTATGTAATTTGCATGTTTCGATGGGGTGATTAAAAAAAAGAGTGGTGGTAAGGGTCCTAAAGATAACCGTTTCTTCTGTTGGCTAAACAGATAAGAGGTGGTAAAGGTCCTAAAATATCACCCTTACTTTTGAATTTGTCTATACTATATCCGCGCGTTTCACAAGGACCTACCACTCGATTTTTTTGTACCGTGCGCCCGTGCCCTCGCCCCGCGCTCCTCCTCCATCTCTGGTGGCTCCCCGTCACCGGATCTGCTACCGCCCACCCCTGCCTATCACCATGAGAATTTTTTTATTTTTAACACATTTTTAAACTAATTTTTAAAACTAACATTGTTTAATTTTTTTTCAAATCTAGGCTCGGTAAATTAACGCAGCCGCGCCATGCATGGAGGCGCGGCAAGGCTGCCTACATGGCAGCGACCAGGGCCCCTGACCGGTGACGTGGCCAGCTCTGCCGCGCCACCGATCAGGGCGCGGCGGTGACGCGCCACGCATCAAGGCGCGGCAGTGACGCGCCACTCGCCAGGGCACGGCAGAGCCTAATATAGGCCAGTGGCTTAGTCCCGCCGCGCCACGCCACCGCCCTGCTGACACGAGCAGGTTCCTCTGACACGACGGCTGGTGGGACCTCTTATGTTCATACTCCCGGCAATCGCGGCAAGGGTCCTGCCGAGCACGACGTTGAGGAGGACAAGGAGGAGGACTATGATGAGATTGGGATGTCTCAGCTTGGTGATGCGCCATTTCCTACACAGTTCGATGCACAGGTACTTGAAACAACCATTTGCCATATACATCACAATTACTTGAACATTATAAGTAACGATGCCTATATTGTAATTGCAGGGTCCTAGTTACACTCAGTAGTATCGCTGGGTGTACCGCCAGCGAGACCGTACCGACGTTGGGTTCACCCCTAACGTGCTGCCTTCACGTCCGAAGAGGCAGCGACGTCCGCGGTCACCATATACTCCTAGGTCGTAGGAGTTCTTTAGGATGCACTCGTATTCGGACACCCATATACTGATGGAACATATAGTATGTCGAGTAATGTCAAACTTATGTATTGATGAACTTGTTTCGTAGTTATGACTTGCTGAACTTATGTCGAACAGTTGTATTGTCTAACTTACGATGAACTTGGGACGCGTACAAGTTAGCATTGCTGAACTTGTGTATTGATTGTCTCGTACACTTATCCTTCCTGTTTACCTATTCGTTAAATCGACACGATGACATAACAAAAGTTCATTGTTCCTTTTGCTACTGCTTTGACCGTCGTGCCATGCTAGGCGCGCCATGCTTAGCAGCAGCATTGTAATACCATTTTTCATGGCGAAAGTTTAATGAGATAACACAATGTCCATTACAAAAATAAAACAGTCTTTGTTACATGGGTACAATACATAAATAGTTCAAATGAAATACAATACAACACCAAGAAAGTTCTACTATGATACAAATACCAAATCTAAAACATTGAACTAGCACACATGTATCAATCCTCAGTCTGAAACATATTGAATAAGCAACTCGTCATCCGAGTACAAGTCCTCTAACACAACCTCGTTGATGTGGCTAGGCTCACCGGCATTGCTCTGATCTACCTGTCACCTCTAGTAAGCTGCCTCCACTTTATCTGCGGCCTCTGCGGCCTGAGTCAAGAACGCGTCCTCCTCTGTCTGGCTCATCTATGGCTTCTGCGACCTGACTGAAGAACGTGTCGTCGTCCTCCTCCACCTGCAAGCCCGTCTCTGCTAGAGCGATGAACTCACTCAGTCTGTCAGTGTCGTCCTCAGCCTCCTCTGCCTACAAGCCTACCTCTGCTAGAGCGATGAGCTCGCTCAATCTACCAGTATCGTCCTCAGCGTCCTCTGCCTGCAAGCCCGCCTCAGCAAGAGCGATGAGATCACTCCACCTGGCAGTGCCGTCCTCATCCTCGTGCCCCTCATCAGACAACACAATCAGAGATTGAACAGTGCGACCAGCTCGCGTTCTGTGCTCATGTAACTTCTTTTCCTCAAATCTTGCACGGGCCACCTCTGTAGCATGGTCCTCGCTGCATCCAATCCCTTCATGTATGAAATGCAACAAGTTAGTAATGCCATTATATTACATTTAAACGCAGGCAATGAAAATAACAAGGCTTCCAATGACTCACTGACACACAATGCAACAACATGGTCGTTCAAGACCTGTATCTGTACTCTTTCCTCCTCCCTTGCCTCCTTTCTTGCCCTCTCCTCCTCTAACACCCTCCGTCTCTCCGAGCCATATTTGTCAAGCCCAACATCAATCGGGTTATGAATATCGTGCTGTCTAGCAAACTCACGCATCTTGTTTTTGTGATGTTTAACGAATAGGTTGACATAGTCAGGTCCATATCCCCTCTTCCATGCAATTACTTGCCTTCCCTTCAGTTTATCCAAGAACTTAGCTTGACCATCATAATATTCCCACTTGCATTTCCTAGTGCTCTGTTCAAACGAAAAATTATATCATATATGTCTTAGCAAAAGAAATAATAATACGATTTTATGTTTACCACAAAAATAACCAACCTCATCATAGTCAACCATATGGACACAGTAATGGCCTATTCCAAGCTCCGAAGGGACTAGCCTGTAATTGGATTTAACACCATATTCGCACTTGACTGGAGGTGCTTTGTAAATTAACCTTTCTTTCTTCTTTTCCTTTGCCTGTGGTGGCTCCAGTCATTGATTCTTAGGACCGTAGAGCCACTGATTGAAACGACACTTCGCAATGGCGTGGCGGTGCGGGCTGGGAGGCGCGGCGGTGCGGGTTAGGCGGCACAGAGGCGGCTCCTGCATGGCGCCGAGTGAAACAGAGAGGGAGGGGCGGGACTAGGCCTATATTAGGCTCTGCCGCGCCCTGGATGGTGGCGCGTCACTACCGCGCCTTGATGCGTGGCACGTCATCGCCGTGCCCTAATCGGTGGCGCGACTAAGCTAGCCACATCACCAGTTAGGGGGCCCTGGTCGCTGCCACGTAGGCAGCCTCGCCACGCCCCCATGCATGGCGCGGCAGTGTTAATTCGCCGCGCCGTGCGAATAGGCGTGGCCAAAAGTGTTAGATTTGGAAAAAAAAAATAAACAGTGTTAGTTTTAAAATTAGTTTAAATAATGTGTTAAAAAATCCACAATGACGCCCCCGCCCCACGCTCCTCCTCCATCTCTGGTGGCTCCCCGCCGCCGGATCTGCTGCCGCCCACCTCTGCCTATCACCATGACACCCCCCGCCCCATCACCTCCTCCATGTCCGGTGGCTCCCCACTGCCGGATTTGCCGCTGCCCACCCCTGCCACGCTAACCTGACTTTGCCGGGCTATCAATGTGACGCCCTCGCCCCGCCCTCCTCCTCCATCTCCGGTGGCTCCCTGCTACCGGATCTGCCACCGCCCACCCGCTGCCATGCTAACCAAGCATTGCCAGGCTATCACCGTGATGTCCCTGCCACGTCCGCTGCCTAAATGCCTTCCTCCACCGCTCGGCCGGCGGCACCACCACCGCCTTGCCCCCCACCTCTCCCGCGCCCACCACCAGCCTTCCTCTGATCCTCAGTTTTTTTCTAAACCCGTCAGAGTTGGAGAAGAAAGAGCACTCAACACTCGGTTGTGGTATAGTAATTCTGTTTCTTTTTGCTTTTAACCAAGTCATATGCAAAATCTGAGCCGCTGACCTTGCTTTTGAATTTTTAATGATTATTGATAAATTTGAGTGTTGGCTCCCTCTAAAGCGTAGGGTTATGGACACTCTCAATAAGACATTATTCATGGGGTTGTCACATTGTGTGTGGTCATGGTTTGCTTAGAAGACTAAAAGATTACATAGTTTTCACCGTATATAGGTATGGAATCTATTAACTTTATTTTTCTACAGATGATATCACCGGATTTTGAACCGACGATATGGAGTAACTTCTTTATCAATTACCAGGCACAGCCATTGCAGGTATGTTATCACTTTTACCTGCTAAATTACAGGATTTTTGTTATGTTGTGTCTTGCAGTGGAGTACTACACGATGATTTTGAATTTCTCACTTTATAATATCCTTTTATATAAACTTTATTACTACTACTTTTTCACGGTGTAATAAGATGCCTCGCTTCAGTTTGGTGAGGTTGAGTTCGATTAGAGAGGATTAAAATGCGATGGCGATGATGATGACATAGCCAATAGTTATGGTAAAATACATGTGTCGCATCCGTATACTGAACTCATCATGGCTGCAATTACATGTGTTTATAGCAAGATTATTTTTACTGGACCAACCAGGACTACATCTCGGATCAAGATGACATATGTTCCAGAACAGAAAGAGTATACAAACAAACAGTCAAACCATCTTAAATTGTGTGCCCTTATCTTCCTGAACCAAAGAGTATAACAAAGAACTATAAGATTGTAGAGTATATGTTGTTAGGATCGATATGGTGTACCTCTCTGTGTAACCCGTAGATCGAGTAAGCATCCTCGTCTTCCCGGTAGCTGCACCTCAGAGGGTAGACGCCGGTGTAGGGGCAGCTCCGGCTCGGTGGCGAGACGGTGGTCCAGTGTAGACCTGCAGGGGAACGACGGCGGTGGTGGCGGGCTCATCCCATCGCTGGCAGCACTCTTTAGGATCGGATTAGGGTTTCTCTGTAGGTGGGTGGCGGCTCCGTTGAACCTCATCGTCCGAGCCCTCACCCCCACCTTCCTTTTATGTGTGCTGTGCGACAGGGGCTCACCAACCGGATTAGGGTTAGGCTCCCCCGATCAGGGAGCAGAGATAAGGGCCCAATAGGCCGTTGGGCCTATTGGTGGAGATCAACTAACATTCTCCCCCTTGATGGGCCCTTATCTCTGCTCCCTGATCAGGGGAGCCCAACCCTAATCCGGTTGGTGGGCCCCTGTCGCACAGCACACATAAAAGGAAGGTGGGGGTGAGGGCTCGGACGATGAGGTTCAACGGATCCGCCACCCACCTACAGAGAAACCCTAATCTGATCCTAAATAGTGCTGCCAGCGACGGGATGAGCCCACCACCACCGCCGTCGTTCCCCTGCAGGCCTACACTGGACCGCCGTCTCGCCACCGAGCCGGAGCTGCCCCTACACCGGCGTCTACCCTCTGAGGTGCAGCTACCGGGAAGACGAGGATGCTTACTCGATCTACGGGTTACACAGAGAAGTACACCATATCCGAGAGCCCTATCTCTACACTGATCCGAATGGATCTGTTCTTTTCCCCCGCGCGGTGGCGGTGGTGACCGGGTTCCAGTGACATCCGCCACCCCCGGTCCCTTTTCTTTGCTTTTACCCGGTTAGGGTTAGGATTACATAGAGGCAATCGGCTCTGGTACCATTGTTAGGATCGATATGGTGTACCTCTCTGTGTAACCCGTAGATCGAGTAAGCATCCTCGTCTTCCCGGTAGCTGCACCTCAGAGGGTAGACGCCGGTGTAGGGGCAGCTCCGGCTCGGTGGCGAGACGGCGGTCCAGTGTAGGCCTGCAGGGGAACGACGGCGGTGGTGGCGGGCTCACCCCGTCGCTGGCAGCACTCTTTAGGATCGGATTAGGGTTTCTCTGTAGGTGGGTGGCGGCTCCGTTGAACCTCATCGTCCGAGCCCTCACCCCGACCTTTCTTTTATGTGTGCTCTGCGACAGGGGCCCACCAACCGGATTAGGGTTGGGCTCCCCCGATCAGGGAGCAGAGATAAGGGCCCAATAGGTCGTTGGGCCTATTGATGGAGATCAACTAACATGTGTATATTACTTTGCACATAACTTTTACATAAATGACAGTGAGTGTTGTATAATGTGTGCTTGTATGACTGTAGATGCCAGAAAAATGGCTGAACGATCGAGTTAATGCACTGAAGAACAGGGTGAGTCAGTTCTTTGACGCTTCCAAAGATATGGTTGAGAAAATGAACCTTTTGGACACTATTGAACATTTGGGTATTGGGCATCATTTTGAGGATCAAATTGCTGATACACTACACGAGATCCAACATGAGGAATTCAATAGCTCTAGTCTACATGAGGTTTCTCTACGATTTCGTCTGCTTAGAGAGCATGGTCTCTGGGTGTCTCCAGGTTTGTACATAATACACTACATGACTACAGCATGAATGGTTTTAAGAGACGCCTCTTTTTTTTCTACATATGACTCCATAAAAAAACACCTCTAGAAACGTTTTCGTAGGGCCCAAGCTAATAAGCCGTCATTAGAAATCGATTTATATAGGTGGGTGATCTCAATTGCCGTCCCTAGAACCTTATCATATTCCTAAATTGATTTGACAGATGTATCTCATCTCTCTCCTTTATCTCTTCTCACGTGCAACACTACATGCACGGCAGCTAGCACACACAAAAGTGAGGCGGTGGCCACAACGCGGATGAAAGTGTTGCCGCCGGCGCGGGCACAGCAGCATGGTGTAGTGGTGGCGTGAGTGTCACAGCCACAACATGCCACCTGTGCGGCACCACCGGCATTGGCACGATGACCCACAACCATGCAGGCCACGGTCCTGTAGTGCGGTGGCCACTATATATTAGTGGTGCGAGCTCGGCTGCATAGCTGAGCAACCCGATGGCAGGAATCCCTGCATAGCTGAGCAACCCGATGGCAGGAATCCAAAAGTGGATTCCTTGCTTCTTTCTCAAAGTTGTGCATGAGACTTTTATCTCGCACGGTTGCACGTGGCACGATAAGTGTCACACCCTAAAATTTTCGATTTTGGGTTGTGCATAGAAATCACTAAATAAAATAAATTATTTTAATATTTGGATAAAATTTACCAAGTTTAGTTTGAGCTAGCGCAAATTTAGTTATAGAAAAAATGTAAATTTTCAAAGTTTTCTAATTTTAACGGGCGTTTGGATGATGTGATGTTTGCTTGTTGCTTCTTTGTGTGTTGAGAGTGAGCAAAGTCTTTAAACTACGTTAGTAGGTCGATTTTCCTTCTCCGGCACATCTTTATCTTTTTCTATAATCAAATTCTTTGTTTCTCGGCTCAAATTTTTGTTGGGAGCTTCCTAAAATCTTTTCTTTATAACACAAATCACTCCTTTCAGTTACTCGTCCGTCAATCAATCTCTAAAAACTTCTCGGGAATTTTTCAGTTTTTTTTTGGAACTTGTTCCTACTTGTCTGTGAGCATAATTTAATTTTTAGATGCTCCAAATTATCTTATCATGGGCTCCAAATACTTTATTTGGGTTCCTCATGTTCCATAATGTCTCTGGGAATTTTCCCCGAATTTTTAGAGCTTTCGGAGTATTTTCACGGCTTAAATAATAATTCTAGACTTTTCTGGAATTATTTTATCCACAAAATTAATTAATTCCGAAAATAATAAATATCTCATTTTCCAACCAACTCTCAAAGCCCATGTGCAATAATCCTAATAAATCTCAAAGTCCCATGTATTTATTTACTAATGGGTTTTAATGGTTATTTAGGCCCATTAGTAAATGTGGAGGGTGCAACATCAATTAATACCATATTGCTAGTTGATGTAGATGTTGAGAGTTTTTCTCCCTATAAATATGTACCAACCCCTTGAGCAAAGCGCACCAAAACTACCATAAGGAGAGCCTCTAGTTTAGGAAATCTCTCGTATAATAAATTAGATTTTTTTCCTCCTCGTCGTCGCTGCCACGTTGCCGAACCTAGCCATCCTCTCCTTCGTGCAACAAGTCGAGCCCAACCCTGCGCAGCTGCTGTTGTCATGGCTGTGTGGTGGCTGTACGGAGGCCAAAGATGAAGACGAGATAATTACAAAATTACCACCAGTTTGTAATATTGTCGTCGTATATTCGTTTTAACTCCGTTTCGAATCGTTCCAATTGTGTTAGATTCATATCGATGTGATCTACATGCTAGTGTCATCGTTTTTCATGTCAAGTGACTTTTATATATATGCTTAAATATTAATTTGATTAATATGCATGCAACTAGTTTTTATAAATAAAAGCGACATAATTATATACAATGCTCTTTTGCAAATAAGTTTTAACATGACTAGTTGCTAACATGTTTCTAAATTACAATATGTTTAGTCTAAACACACATCAAATTTGATTAGATGTTCTCACATGTGTATTTGTATTTGCAAGTTAAAGTTGAATTGGCATAAATGATATCAAAATATTTATAAATAAAATATGATTAGCTTCAACTCAGTTTTTAAGTATAAATATAATTTGTTTAATCTAAATTAATGTTACTCACATAGTTTTTCTTAATTAACATAAATCAAGCTTATAGTCTTCTCTTTTCTTTTACAATATAAAACCCTATAGTCGTTTCTTTATAACCGTAGTTCCGATTAGCGTGCTTTTCATGGCTGTGTGTTCGTAGCGACATGTAGAACATCTTTAAAACCTTTTTACTTATTGTTTCATATGTTTGGTGTACTGTTCTAATTTAGTTCTATTATTTGCTTCGTGTATGATTGCATAGATGTTTGTGTGGTACTTTATGATTATGTCCAGTCGGTGAGAAGTACGTTGGTGAAATAGAAGAAGTTAGTGATCCAGAAAAAGTCTTTTGGAGGTTACAATTCAGTAGAAGAAGGATCTGAGTTTTAAGACAAGTATAGCATGTGATCTTCCTTGTTATCCTATACACTTTTAATCATTTAATTCATATTGCATGTGTCTATCTTGACTACCACTAAGGATTTTCTAGTACTTCGTTACCCTGTACCTTGATTCCTATGGGTTATTGCATTGGAAAGTATGATGCTAGTATTCAACTACAACCATGATCTTGTTACTTGACTAATGGAATGTGCAATAAACATTAAAAGATGCTTTTTAGCAACATGGAACAAGGGGGCTAGAGCATTGGGCTATTTTTATGGTGCTCTAGATTTCTCTTCCTAAGGACTTATCTGTAAGCGAACATCTAGGACTTACAGTACAGCTGTGGGGGCTACATGGCTCTAACTTTAGCCCAGTATGAGGACCTTTTCTAGCTTGTTAGTGGTTACCTTTATTGGCGTAAGAATGGCTTGACGAATCGGGTATAGTGCGGCCTCTGTCCCCTTATGTATAGGTTGCGCGTCATTGTGCCATCGGGAAGGGGGGCTCTACATCTGTTTGCCGAGTAAATCTAATGGCCCTATCTTGTTAGACGAATCTTTGAAAGGCTTCATAGTGAACCCTGCCAACCTTCTTTAGTAGTGGGTCAAGAGGCTAATCACCTCGGGCGAAAGGGTAAATCATGACTCATAGTGAAAGTGTACAACCTCTGTAGAGTGTAAAACTGGTATATCAGTCGTGCTCACGGTCATGAGCGGCCTTGGACCCTTACAGAATAGATGATAAACACTGATGATAAAGATGCTCACTAATGATTATTGTTTATGCTATTCATTATTCATGTTTACCTGATCATGTGTTTATATGAGCTTATGAATAAACTTGTTGCCACCCAATTGCTAATAGATGACTCATTAAAAGCTAATCACAGTTGAACCAGTGTCAGCCTTTTGAGCTTCATGAACCCCATGATATATTTGTTGAGTACGACATGTACTTACGCTTGCTTTATTTTTCAATTATTTGGATAAAAATCCCGGATGGGTACCAGATTGCTAGAATTTGGAGGAATTAGGCTTGTGAGCAATCAGTCAGTTGTCCCTGTGGAATTGGAGTCTTCACCCGATGATCAGAGTTGTCTTTCCACTATTTGTTGTCTAAGGTTATATCCTTTATACTAAGTATGTTATATATTGAGCATTGTCTTTCGATATTATCCTTATTTGAAGCTATATGTGAGATTTGACTTCCTGGGCTCACATATGGTGTGTATCTAGTTTTGTTCTTAAAACCAGGTGCTACAACGGGACACATGGCAGAGTGGTAGATCGTAGTGCTATGACAATGTTTCTATTATTTTTGTTTTCTCAAATCACATTCTTTAGGGGTGAACCACATTGTCAATCATCCCTTGTAATTCATTTATGGCACTACTACACAAAGACCATGACCACCGGGATGAAACCCAGCTTGAGTGCTAGTTTTGCAAGGCTCTGGTGAAGGTGGATTGTAAAAATCATGTTCATCACCACGGATTCCAAACCGGCAATAATATTTGATTAAAAAAATTTTAAAAAATATCTGATAGCTAGCCTCCTGCGTTCCTGCCACCTTCTGCCCACATGCCATCTGCACACTGCTACCCTTGGAAGCCACCACCGCTGAGAGCCAGTGCTGTCCGAGCTCCATATGAGCTGCCTCCTCCCTTAGAAGCAGCTATCGCTGAGGGAGAGACGGCACTACTCAACCTTCACATGTTGGCACCACCTAAGCCCACTGCCATGGAAGAGAGCGCCCTACGGGAAGGGCCTGGACAAAGGCGCCACCACCGGTGCGTGGTAGCACTACTGTGGGGAGGTGGTCGCCATGGAGAGGAGGCGGGATCTAGACAACACTTGGAAAGGGGGCAGGATCCAGTCGCGTCATCATCATGTGGAGAGAGAATGGAGACCAATGGGAAAGGGAACTGTGGCAGCACCTATGTGTGGATGGATATAGAAGGGGCGGTGGCTAGGTGAGGACAGAGAGAAAAGAGACCACGATCGGGTGGACGGGGAGAAATAGGAGAGTGAAGGGGCGGCTGACCAGGTGGGTGGGCTTAGGGTTTACATTAATCACCTTCATTTATATACTACGTGCCATGTGGGATCAAGCATGTCTTTCACCATAGGTTCTCATGGTTCCCATTGGTGGTGAAAACAAAATGATTTCCACTATCGATGACTCTATTATAAACTAGCAGTGATATATTATCACCAATAGTTTCAATAGAACAAGTGGTGATTATGACATTGACAAAAAATCCATTTTGTAGTAGTGTAGAGGTGAGTGACTGTAGGGGGTACGACCCTGGATACCCACAGCAGACCACATGGGCTACGCCCCCAGGGGCAGCCCAGCCCACAAGATGAAGCCTTGCGGGGCACGACTCTGCTCGGCGCCTCCCGCAAGACACCGAGAAGATATCCTGAAGATACTACAAGATATGTTAGGATACGTATGATCCCAAGATTCATGTAATCTGTTATTACTTTCCGGTTATCTCTTAGATCTAACCGACTTGTAACCCTGTCCCTAGACTATATAAGGTGGGCAGGGACCCCCTCCAAACTCACGTAATATCATACGATAGCTAATATAAACCAACAGACCACAAGAGTAGGGTATTACATCATACTAACGTCCTGAACCTGTCTAACTCATGTGTCTCTATTGCCTTCTTGTTCTTGATTACACGCCTCTCTATCGATCAATCTACCTTCGTGGGATACCCCTCAGAGGACTGCCAACAATATTCTGTCGACAGTTGGTGCGCTAGGTAGGGGTGTGCGTGTTGTTTCCTTGTCGAATAAGATGGCTTTTTCCTCAGGCTCTTCTTCCCTCCCACAGCCCGGCCGGATCTTCATGGTCGGATCCATCTCGTGGATCATCAACGTTGACCGAGTCGGAGAGCTCCTCGAACCGGTGCAGATCAATTCTGCGCCAATCACTCCTGCACCTATGACTACAGATCCGATCTCAGAAATGCCTCCGAGGTCGCCCTCCTCGACGACTCACCGCCCGCTTCCTCGCTACCAGAGGAGGCAGATCAACAATGACAATCTGATCGCATCCATCAATCGAGTTGGTCTCAAGCTCGCCGATTGCTTCTCCATCACTGAATTGGCTCTGGACACTCTAGTTCAGCATCGACCACCCTCTGATCTAGATCTATCGGAGGCTGCTCGGGAAACTCTAGGGGTTATGGCCCTACCCTTTGGGTTAACCAACGCCGCTGCCGCCTACCAAGATGCCCTAAGGGGTAGATTCGCTGACTAGGTTGGAGATATCCATCCTCCCACCGACCAGATCGCCGACCAGCCTCCGCCGGCTGTCAACATGCTCCACGTCGGTCGACACTCTGGAGTGTCCCTTGAGACCATCTCGGAGGAGAATCCAGACTCCGAGTCCCAGGGCTCTACGGAGATCGTCGCTGAAACGACCACCGAACTACTTCTTCCCCCTCTGTTCCACGGCGGCGCAATCTTCAACGTTAGCATCGCAACCCCCCTTGGAATGGCGAAAACGAGGAGGAACGCGCCGCTCACAAGAACTAGAATGTCAACCACGCGCAGCACCGAGCAAACGAGATTGTCCTTACGATAGGGGAGTAGCAGCTTGACCCGCAAGGAAGACCACTCCAACGTAACCTCGACGACAAGTTTGTCCATGTCAACAGCCACGATGTCTACAAGACCCCAAGCGCCAACCTGGTTGTGGCTACCAATGAGCTTGCCTGACTCCCACAGACACCAGAGGTCGCTAAGGTCACCGCAATGCTTAAAGCGGCGCATTGCCAGGTCAATGAGATCCGCCAGGATCAGAGACCTTCTTACTCCACAACTTCGATTCGCTGATCAGTCGCCACAAGATCCGATCACCACCCAAGTCACTTCACCGACCAGCACCATGACGACAGGCAACCCCTCTAGGGCAGAGCTAGGGGCAACTGCATTGAACATCACCGCCAACCCGACCAGGAGGTTGACCAGAACATCCGAGTGCACCTCAACAATCTCTGAGATGCATGACGACATATCAACGAACGCTGTTTCGGTCGCCATGAAGAAGAAGTATGCCACCAGCAGGAGTACGAGCAAGAATACAGTAACCTAGACTCAGCTCTCAAGCTGCTCGCCACCGGCAATGCTGTAGACGACATCACTGACAACCCCAAAGGGCCCCTAGCATTCACAAGGGCGCTCCGAACACTTTAGTGGCCCCATGGTTTTAAAATCACCGGGGTCGAGCCCTACGAAGGAAGGATGAATCCAACACAGTGGCTATAGGCTTACACCACTGCTGTCTGCGCCATCGAAGGAGACACCAGTGTCATGGCAAACTATCTTCCCATCATACTCACGCTAGCTGCCATGAGCTGGTTTACAAGCCTTGCCCTAGACTCCATTGGATCCTGGGAAGAGCTGAAAAAAGTCTTCACCGATAACTACATGGCTACATGTACTCGGCCGGGCACCAAGCATGATCTGAACCGTATCAACCAGAAGTCGTCTGAGCTCTTCCGTAGCTACATCCGATGCTTTTCTAGGATGAGGAACTCTATTCCCAACATCATGAAGCTGAGGTCATCACCGCCTTCATCCGAGGACTCCACCATCACGAGCTTCGCTCCAAGTTCAACCACAAGCCGCCTACTGAGATTGGTGAGATGATCACGACCGCCAACCAGTATGCTGACACCGAGGAAGCCGAGGTGCGCTTCAATGAGGATGCGGGCACTCATCGCCCAACACGCCGCTACGACGACTACCCCGATGATCGACGCTACAACGACCGCTGCTACGATGACCATAGTTACTATCGTGACAGCAGCCGTGATTGGCAAAAAGGACCCAAGTCTGGCCAAAATTGTCACCGTTGGCCAGACCACATCGTCGCCACCGTCAATGAACCTCACGCCAAGCGCAACTATGACAAGCAATACAAGAAGATCCTCGATGGCCTATGCCCTCTCCATAAGAACGCCAAACATAAGATGAAGGACTGCCTCGGCTTGGCTAAGGAGTTCTAGGACAAAAAGCTGGACGACGACACCAACTATGAGCCGGAGGCCGCTGACCACCTAGGGGCAATAACAATGTCTTTCAGGACCACGACAAGGTGGTTGCCACCATCTTTGGGGGCCTCGCCTCCATCGAGAGCAGAAGAGAATGGAAACTCACCACCCGGCGGGTGCTCGCTGTCACTACGGAAGATGTCGCCGCCAACCCCAGCTATCGCCCATGGTCCAAGGTTCTCATCACCTTCAGTAGGGCAGACCAGTGGGCGGACATCCCCTACATCGGGCGTTTCCTCCTCGTCCTCGACACGACCATCTAGAAAGTGCTCGTTGACGGTGGGAGCGCTCTGAATCTCCTCTTCGCTGGAGCCCTAAAAGAGTTGGGCCTCGGTTTAGCGGATCTCACACCCTCCGACTCCTCCTTTTGGGGTGTGGTACCTGGTAGGGCCTCCAAACCACTTGGAGAGATCACCCTACTAGTACAGTTCAGCACGACAAGCAACTACCGCGTCGAAAACATCAACCTCTACATCGCTGACTTCAACACCGCCTACCATGCCATACTTGGTCGGCCAGCTCTAGCCAAATTCATGGTTGTACCGCACTATGCATACCTGGTGCTGAAGATGCCTTCGCCTGTAGGAGTCCTGGCCCTATGGGCCAACCTCTCCGTTGCCTACGCTTGCAAGACAGAGAGTCTCGTCCTCGCTGAAGCCACTGACCTCTCCATCCAGATGGCTAGGGTGGTCACCGAAGCCAAGACGGTGCCCACCGACAACATGGAGATCCCAGAGCTAGAGTCTCCTCGCGCCTCCACCAAGTCCAAGGAAGTCAAGGAGGTCGGCCTTGGCCTCTACGACCCCTCCAAGACCATTAAGATTGGGGCTCACCTTGACCCCAAATAGGAAAGCGCGCTCATCTTCTTCCTACATACCAACACCAACGTGTTTGCTTGGAAACCTATAGACATGTCGGGGGTACCACGGGAAAAGATCGAGCACTCCTTGAATGTCTCGCCGACTGCCAAACTGATCAAGTAGAAACTCCGTAGATTCGCGCCAGACAAGGAGGCTATTAGGGTAGAAATAAAATGGCTCCTAGCTACCAGATTCATAAAAGAAGTGTATCATCCTGAGTGGTTAGCAAACCTTGTTCTCATTCAAAAAAAGAATAAAGAATGGAGAATGTGTATTGATTACACTGATCTTAACAAACACTGTCCTAAAGACCCCTTCGGTCTGCCTCGGATAGATGAGGTTGTAGACTCCACCACCGGCTGCGAACTACTCTCCTTCCTCGATTGTTACTCTGGCTATAACCAGATCTCCCTCAAGGAAGAAGACCAGATCAAAACATCGTTCATCACGCCCTTCGGTGCATACTGCTACACCACCATGTCCTTCGGACTCAAGAACGCCGGGGCGACTTATCAAAGGGTCATCCATATGTGCCTCGATCAACAGATCGGCCGCAATGTCGAAGCTTACATCGACAATGTGGTCGTCAAATCCAAAACCACCGATGATCTTATCGCTGACCTCGAAGAAACATTTACCAACCTTAAAAGGTACCGATAGAAGCTGAACCCTTCAAAGTGCATCTTTGGAGTTCCATCTGGTATACTCCTAGGCTACATTATCAGCGCACAAGGTATTGAGCCCAACCCTGACAAGGTTTTCGCCATCACTAACATGAAATGGCCAACATGCGTCAAGGATATACAGAAGCTTATAGGCTGCATGGCTGCTTTAAGCCGCTTCATATCGCGCCTTGGCAAAAAAGGGCTACCGTTCTTCAAACTCCTCAAGGCCTCTGAGCGCTTTTCCTAGTCGGGGGAGGTAGACATAGCTTTTGAGTAGCTCAAGTTGTTCCTAACAAAGCCTCCGATCATGACGATGCCACGGCCAGACGAAACTCTCCTAATCTACATCGCCGCTACTTCTCGCATCATCAGCATGGCCATTGTGGTCGAACATGAGGAGGTCAGGCACACCTATAAGGTGCAATGTCCGGTATACTTCATTGGCGAGGTCCTCAATGAACCCAAGACTCATTATCCTTAGGTCCAGAAGCTGCTGTATGCCGTCCTGATTACGTCGTGTAAGCTCCGCCACTACTTCAAGTATTACAAGATCACCATGGTCACCAAGTTCCCTCTGGGGGACATTCTCCGCAACAAAGAGGCCAATGGCCATATCATCAAGTGGGTTGTTGAGCTTGACACTTACTCCATTGAATTCAGAAGCAGGCCTACAATCAAGTCTCAGGCGCTTGCTGACTTCATCGCTGAGTGGACTGAGATTCAAGAACCTGTCGCCGCTACTTGTCCCGAGCACTGGGTGATGTACTTTGACGGTGCTCTCAACATCAACGGTGCTAGTGCAGACATTCTGTTCATTACGTCGACCAAGGATAATCTCCGATACGTTCTCCGAATACATTTTCCGGCCTCCAACAACGCCGCTGAATATGAAGCATGTCTCCATGGACTCCATATAGCCATTGAGCTCGGCGTTAAACACGTCATGGTATACGGGGACTCCGCATAGGTCATCAACTAGCTCAATAAAGACTGGTCCTGCTCTAGTGAGAAGATGGATGCATATTGTGCAGAAATCAGGAAGCTTGAAGGGAAGTTCTACGGTATCGAGTATCACTACGTGGTACGAGATCAAAATCAGCTCGCCAACCACCTATCCAAGTTAGGCTCCTCTCGCGCCGTGATTTTGCCAGGGGTCTTCATTCAAGATCTCTTAGTGCCATCCATTAAGGAAGAGAAAGAAGTTTAAGAAATTCCCTCCGTCGAGCAGTTGGTACTTACGGTACCTTCGTCGGCCGCCGATTGGAGGGAACAGTTCATCAAGTACCTCACCAGCGCCAAAGTACCCACCGATAAGACTGAAACTGAATGCCTAATTCATCAAAGCAAGCATTATGCACTGGTGGATAGCAAATTGATGAGGAAAAGTGCCAAGGAAGGGATACTACAAAAATGCATCACCCAAGAAGACATAGTGAAGCTACTTCTTGAAATTCACTCTGGTTCTTACGGCAACCACGCGGCCTCGAGAACACTGGTCGGCAAAGCATTCTAAGCTGGTTTTTACTAGCCCACGGCCATCTCCAATGCAGAATATCTCGTCCGATATTGTGAAGGATGCCAATTTTTTGCCAAGCAAATACACGTGTCGGTACAAGCGTTGTAGACCATCCCAGCTTCCTGGCCCTTTGCATGATGGGGACTAGATATGATTGGGCCCTTCAAGCCAGCACCAGGTGGTTTCCGGTACGTATATGTCGCCATCGACAAGTTCTCCAAGTGGATCGAGTATAAACTGCTCATCTCGGCTACTACAAAGAAAGTAGTCGAGCTCTTCAAAGATATCATCCACAGATTTGGTCTCCCGAACAACATCATCACCGACCTCGGAACTACGTTTACTGGCCATCACTTTTGGGACTTCTACGAAGACCGATGCATCTCTGTCAAATATATCTCTGTTGCCCATCCTAGAGCCAACGGCCATGTCAAACGGGCGAACGGCACGATCCTTGATGCCCTCAAAAAGAGGCTATATTAGAAAGGACAAAAGCATCTAGGCAGCTGGCTCAAGGAGCTACCAGCTGTAGTCTGGGGACTGCGCACTCAAGCTAGTCACATCACTGGTGTGTCTCCATATTTCTTGGTCTATAGCTCAGAAGCCATACTACTAGCGGATATTGCCTTCCGAGCACCTAAGGTGGAAAAATATGATGAAGAGCAAGCCGTAGTTGTTCGGATAGAGGACATCGATAGGGCCGAGGAAGAACACCTAATCACTTTTGTCCACATAGCCTTATGTTGTCAAAGAGGTTACCTGACCAGGGTTCTATCGCCTATGTGACTTAGATGGAATCGATGTCCCCAACTCATGGCACATCAAGCATCTTATACGTTTCTATCCTTGAAACGCTCCAGATATGTACTCTCCACTTTATGATGAATAAAGTTTTGGTCTCCATAATTTCTCTCCATTTTTCACATTTTCAGTTTAATCTCCACTTACGGTCGCCAAGCTCTAAGCTACTCCATAACGAACTCAAATATAGAATCGCCAGCGTATTTCACCGAACATGTTCTCCATATCGCCGACCTCGTTTCTCCAAATTGCCAGCGTATTTCACCAAACGAGTTTCTCCAAATCGTCGACCATGTTTCTCCAACTCTCCAATGATTTCACCGAACAAGTTTCTCCAAATCGCCGACCACGTTTCTCTAACTCTCCAATGATTTCACCGAATAGGTTTCTCCAAATCGCCGAACACTTTTCTCCAAACCTCCAAAATGTTTCGTCGACCACCGAGCAGCACACGTTCTGTTCTATTCTCTATGGAAAAGACCCAATCTTCGATCTCTCCCTGCACATGCTATGGGCTCCGCGCTCTGTGTTATGGGTTGTCGGTTGTGGTTCCTTGGTCATGCCTGTTCCTCCTACATGTGCACGGGCTCCGCACTCGACATTATGGTTTATGGGCTAGCCAAGGCCGAGAGTTCAGTAAAGAACTAACTGCTCGGACGCCACTTTTACTACGTTTATCTCCAAGTTATTTTGCCAACCGTCGAGCAGCACGCGTTCTGCTCTACACTCTATGGAGAAGACCCAATCTTCTATCTCTCCCTACATGTGCTACGGGCTCCGTGCTTTGCGTTATGGGTGGTCGGCTGTGGTTCCTTGGTCACGCCTATTCCTCCTACACGTGCACGGGCTCTGCGCTCGACGTTATGGACTATGGGCTAGCTGAGGCCAAAGAGTTCAGTAACGAACTAACTGCTCGGCTGTTACTTATACTACATATAATTGCGTTGGGTTATTACTACAACAATTTTTCATCGCAAATACGAGCAAGTTGCATAAACATGCACTTTATAACATTTATACAAACACATAAATGTTTTCCGTGCTCTTGCGCATTCTAACTACCCTCTCCAGATGTTACAGATAATATTCTCCGAGCAGATCACCGAGTTTCACCATTGCCATCTATCTCGTCGAGCAGGTCTATGTTGTTGGCCAGCTTTTTTGCCGTGTCCTCCACCTCATCCTCCAGCTACTGAGTCTCTACCTCGCCCATCCCTTTGGCGAATCCGACACCTATTGCCTGAAGGTTAATGGATTGATAGTGGGACCAAACCACCACAAGGGCGTGAGTAATGGCGGTAACAATGGCGTCGCGGTTGAAGCTCTCCCATGCCGCCTTGCACCTCTGGATGATGGTATCTAAACACGATGGCCTACCATCGGGCTAAGGAGCCGCCTCCAGGTCGATGCAGTCGAGCACCGGTTTAACTCCGGCGACTACAGCGTCAAACTTCTCCCTTTGGGTCCTGGCCTCCTGCACTAGCACATCAAACTATGCCTTGACCCTCCGACGGTAGTCTGCAAGCATTACAAGATTCCATCAAGCAAGGAAACTAATTCAACAGTAACTCCGACCAAGAAGTACTCACCTTTTAGCTCCCAGGCCAGTTTGTCCGCTTGCCTAAACTCCTTCGCCTTCTCCTCTCGGAGTTGCTTGATGGCCTGGCATAGCTGGCCGAGCTCCACATCTTGCTCTACAAGCACAACGGTCATTAGCAATAATGATACTTTAGCAATGCCAAGCAATCTCACCGATCGGACATACCTTTCTTCTGCTCGGAGACTTTCCACAGCTCCTCCAACTGCTCGATAGCACCCCTCAGTTGCTCGGAGATAGTGGCCAGCTGCTCGAACTTGCTCCACAGCTACCTAGACATGGCCGCCAGCTGCTCGGATAGGATGCCCTTCTATTATTCTAGGTCCCACGCATTGGACTCTGCAAGGTCTCGCTCATGCTGGGCCCTCTAGATGTTTCTCTCCGTGAGGTTCATTGCTTCCTTGAGTTTTTTGTTCTCCTCGGTGAGGGGCTCCATCCTCTTTATCAGCTAGTGCCGCTGCTCGGTAGTTTGAGTTATCCCCTGCAAATGCACAATGATAATGATGAACTCTGATCTCCAACGTCAAAGACAAGCACTCTAGATGCAGTACAGACCTCGATTTGTTTCATCACTCTGGCAAGGGTGGACTTTAGTCTCCTCATCTCCCTGGTGGTGTCCTCCTCCTCGACAACCACCACCTCGTCACCGCGCTTGCGAAGGATTCAAATAGATTGGGGTCGAGGTTCAACACGCTCGATCTCTTCCACCTCATCTTCCTCCACCGTAGCTAGAAGCACCACCTGGGGGCTCGGTCGCTGGATAGCATGTTCGACCATGCCCTCCAACGCCTTAGGCAACACCATCTGCTCTGCCGGCACCACAGGCCCCTCCGCTTCGAATGCCAGTGCGGCATCAACGGCTCTAGCCTCTTCCCCCGAAGACCCGGCAGTTTCTGTCATCATCTCTGGCACCATCACTGATCCATCCGCCGTCAAAGCCAACTCTCGCCGCCACCAAGTCTGCCAGCAGCTATGGTTGACTCCTCCATAGGCTGTCGAGCAACCGAGGACTCCGGGATGGTGTTTACTGGCACCTCTTCTACTATAGGACAAGCCTTTGATTGCTGGACAATCTGGATGGGTAGGATCGGATCCTCCACATGCTTTGCACTGCATCAGATCATCTCGCCAGCCACCAAAAAAGCTAAGAAACGATAGCAAAGTAACTCCAAGGCAAGGATACTTACGGTTTGGTCTACCGATACAATTTCTTGCGCCAGCGATGCCTACCCGAGCCCCCAGGCATGGACATGGGGTCGACTTCCGTGCTCTGGGGTGGAGGTCCTGCCTCCTCGACCATTGGCCTTAGCTCTACCCACCACTCTAGGACTTCCTCCGCCCACCGCTCTAGGACTCCCGTCGCCTGCTGCTCGAGGACTCCCATCGCCTACTGCTCGAGAGCTCCCATCGCCTGCTGGGTAGGGACTCCCCTCACCCGCTGCTCAGGGACTTCTTCGCCTATCTTCGATTGTTCCTCTGCACGCGTGTTGCGCAGAGGTGCTTCAGTGCTCAGTGGAGGATCCACTAGAATTTCGTCGTCATCCAACCACTCGAACACCGCAGTCCTTCATGTTCAAGTGGTCTAGTCACCACCAAGCAAGATGCCGCCTGATTTGAGGGGAGCGGCAGCCGCCATCTTTCTCTTCTTCTGGGCCAGCTCGTCTACTGTTGCCCTCTTCCCTCAGATTTTCTCTGACACCGGGGATGGACTCTCCAACGAGATGATGACTTCTTCCTCCTTAGGCTGTAGCAGTGGCCGGGAATCTACTCCTTTTGGCCAATCGCTCCTCGGCACGCCCGAGAGTACACTGCTCTTTCCTACAAATGGATCTTCGCATGAGTAAATCAGTCAACTACTCGGCAATGACAAAAGATACAAAAGCATCAGGAATACACAACTAAGATATTTATCTGAGGAGGTAGATTTTTGCAGTGAAAGGGTTTCATCTACCCTGGCAAGTTGAATGAGGCAAGTGGAACGAATAGCTCTACGGACCATTCCTGCACAACATCCCTCGACAGCATCTCCGACCTCTCCCGGGTACCATCGGCCTCCCCCTTGAACTCAAAGGTGGGGTGGGCCCTCTCCTTGTAGGGTTGGATACGGCGCACTATAAAACTTGCTGCTACTAATCCACCATTGGTCTTCATGCCCTTTATTAAGCCAAGGAGCTCCATCACTTGCTCCATATCAGCACTGCTTGGCATCTCCGACCAGCTCCTTTGGCTCTCTGGTATGTGGTTAGTGTTGCAGTGGACTGCAGGGTGGCTCTGCTTCATGTAGAACCACCTGGTGTTCCACCCCTTCAGCGATGTACTTAGTGGAACAGTAAGGTATTCCCCCGCCATCCCATCACGCAACTAAAGATACACTCTGCCGACCACCTTGGAACCACCACCGTCTTTCTTCTTTAGCCAGAATAGGTGACGGAAGAGATTGAAGTGTGGAAGGATTCTGATATATGCCTCACAGAAATAGATGAAGATAGATAAGTGCAATATGGTATTTGAGTGGAGGTTGCACAAAATAACCACCCAGACCTCCAACAGATCCCTCAGGAATGGATGAACAGGAAATCCCAACCCACGCTAGAAATAATCCTCAAATACCACCACTTCATCGGTATGAGGCATGGAGAAGGGCTCACCGAGGGCCAGACGCCATCCGGCGATGACGCGGTCTGGCAGAACGCCCACCTCCATGATTCTGTTGAGCTCCGCCTCTCCCGTCTATGATGGCACCCACTCTTTGTCATGTCGGATTTCAGCACTCGCCTTCTGGGGGCTCGTCTTCTTCATTTTCGCGCCTCCCCTCTTCAGCGCCATTTCTCATATTTGGTTAGGGTTTTGCGGCGGAAGCAGGAACAGATGTGAATCTGGAAATGTGACGGATAAGGAGGAAGATGAAATGGCAAAGGGGCGAAGGTATGAGCGCGGGGTGCGACGGCACAGTTATAAAGCACTCCCCCTACCTCTTCGCATTCGAGGGTTTTTGGGAAACCATTCCTACGATTTGCGCTTCTCTGAATTCTCCGCAACTGAAGGTGGGCCATTACCTAGGCTTTCGCGTAGCCCCAGCCCGTATCACTGATTTATCTTCGCAATTTGTTACAACTCGCCGAATATTCGCCGACATCTCCGCCAACCATTACGGCTCAGAAATTACTACTATACAACCATTACTTCGGGGTTTTTCTCCATGATTCTGTTTTCTCCAAGTTGACTGTTGTTTCTGACCCTAGCACCACATGACTATGTCACCTACTGTCAGGCTCGAGGACTAAGTGGGCACACTTCACCTTGCGGTGAATGTGCTTTTCGGGGCTACGTCTAGGGATTGGCCGCTAGCTCGGCTGGTCTTCTATTTTTCTTCTACTTTGGACCCTGGCACCACATGACTATGTCATCTACTGTCAGGCTCGGGGGCTAAGTGGGCACACTTCACCTCGCGGTGAGTGTGTTTGCTTTATTCTAGAAGATTCCATGCCTCTTGTAGTTGAAGAAGACTATCTCCTTTTCTCATGGTCGAAATCAAAATGGCCACACTTGGTCCACTGTGAAGAAATTTCCAATTCTGAACTTGAGCTCCTTACAGGCAAGCCATACTTGGGTTATACTTCTCGGCTACGGTTCACGCTGCTCGGCTATGGTTCACGCTGCTTGGCAACTGCTCACAACTGCTCGACAACTCATCACGGTGGTTAGACCATGAGTTTAACTACTCGACTCTATTCGCACCTACTCGGACAAGCTCAAGACGGCGTTGCACAACGGGTACAAGGCGCTCGGGGACTAGCTATGGGGGGTATCACCCCGGATACCCCGGCAAACCACATGGGTTGTGCCCCCAGGGGTGGCCCAGCCCATAAGACGAAGCCTTGCGGGGCATGACTCTGCTCGGCACCTCCCGCAAGACACCAGGAAGATATCCTGAAGATACTATGAGATCTATTAGGATACGTATGATCCCAAGATTCATGTAATCTGTTATTACTTTTTGGTTATCTCTCAGATCTAACCGACTTGTAACCCTGCCCCTAGACTATATAAGGCAGGAAAGGACCCCCTCCAAACTCATGCAATATCATACGATAGCTAATACAAACCAACATACCACAGGAGTAGGGTATTATGTCGTACTGACGGCCTAAACCTGTTTAACTCATGTGTCTCTATTGCCTTCTTGTTCTTGATTACACGCCTCTCTGTCGATCAATCTACCTTCATGGGATACCCCTCGGAGGACTGCCGACAATATTCTATCGACAGTGACATAACCAATCACCTCTGGACATACATTTCTTGGGGTGGTTATACCCCATCTGAAAATACTTGGATTTCTAAAGACACATGGCTAGCAACCATTGTAATAGCCGAGGCTGCAAATCTGTTTTGACCGTTACTGAAAATGGATTATGTAGTAGTACCAATACTACGTTTCCTAATTCATCATAGAGAATCTATTTGATTAAAGGAGAACCATTTCTACCATATCAATAGGACAAACATTTTTTTTGTTATGTAAGTTATTAGGAAATGTCATACGAATCACTTGATATAATGGTGTCATGCAGATGATTTGAATAGGTTTAAAGATACAAATGGAAGGTTCAACCTTGATATAATTAATGAGCCAAAGGGACTCCTAAGTCTATACAATGCAGCTCATCTCTTAACTCATGATGAACTCATACTTGATGAAGCTATCGGTTTTGCAAGGCTACATCTTGAATCAATGAGACATCATCTTGAATATCCATTAGCTGAGCAAGTTAACCATGCTCTTCACTTGCCATTGTCAAGGACAGTTAGGAGGATAGAGGCACTGCATTATATGTCAGAGTATGAACATGAACTAGCATGCAACCCTACCATTTTGGAGCTTGCGAAGATCGACTTCAACATTTTGCAAAGTCTTCACTTAAAAGAGCTAAAGGTCGTATCTGAGTATGCCACTTCTTCCTAGACTTCTAATAAGACAAAATGTTTATTTTAGGTTAATGGAAAGAGCATGCACAATAAAGATGTGTATGTTTTTATTGTATCACATATAAACTAGAGGGGGTACACATGTCTTAAGGTTGCATGAACTTAGGCCATTGAATGCGTATATACGGTCAAAATTTAGACCATATCGATCACCAATTTTGCATTTTATAGGGTGTGCAACTGCACCTACAGTTACATATGTAGCTTTGGCCTTGGGCATTGCTTATATATGCCAAGAGGATGTTCATGTTTTACAAAATTTACCAAGGGAGCAAAATGAAAATTAGTTAGAAAAATGATGTGCACCGTGCTGTCGAAATAATTACCTTTGTTTAACAGTGTATTCTATGGCAAAACTACAGTAGTGCTTTGTGGCAAATAGGGCACCCCTTATGTTGTCCTACCACTACTTGGTGCCTTCATTCGTGTATATACAACACCCGCTTCACAGCAGAAAACCTTAATTTCAGGTGGTGGCAAGATCTTTTATGCTGAAGTGGCGCTAAGCTATGCTCGGGATCGTACTGTTCAGTTATACTTGTGGGCTCATACAATGTGCTATGAACAGGAATACAGTTGTGCAAGGATAACCATTACCAAGTTGTCAGCCCTAATAACCATGATGGATGACACTTATGATGTCTGTGCTACCTTGGAGGAGAGCCAAAATTTCAATGAAGCAATACAAAGGTATGACTAGTCCGGCTATCACTGTTTTGAAACAACCTGTGTGGATCACAATCATTAGTCACTGAAATACTCCATAAACCTCATCAATCCTTTATTTGTATTGGCATTAATTCACCTAAATCCACAATAGGATTAGATGCGCTTATCAAAACCTATGCAAGAAATCCATCTAAATGAGCAACTAGGTTTTCTAAGTGTTGCTATCTCTACTGCAAAATAATTCCAATGCTACCAACTAATCATAGACTAGGAAGGTAAAGCACACAACCAAAGGATACGGAAATAGGTGTGAAAAGTAAATGTGGTAGAGAATGCAAACTCCCGTCGACAGCCAATTTTTTCTTAAGGTATCGAGAAGACAAAGCTTCCCCCTAATCCTTGTTGGAGACTCTCACAAGAGCCAAGTTTCCTGGTCGTGTGACTCTATGGAGCCCATGGGCCTTCACCATGTGGAAGCTAGTGGGTTTTTGTGTGGCCTTCTCGCGAACACCTCCCCGTTGTCTTAACTATCAAGCTTCCTACTCAAGCATCATGGGCCTCGTTCCCTTTAGTACAAGCTAGGAAGCAACCCCACAAATGTTGTGGGTCTGATTTCGCATGATTTCAAACCTCTAGTGTACAACAATGGTGCACACAAGAACCAAATGGCTAGAGGTACGCAAACCTTACTAAAAACTAAGCCTAAGCCTAGAGTAGAGCACTAATATAGTGATCAAATTAGTCCTCCCAAAGCACTATGCTAATCACCTAATATTTCCTTAACACTTTTTGTGGCTAGAGCACTAAAGATGAGCCTCAACTCTCTACAAATGATCCTAAGCTCCAACAACACCCACATGGCCGATTGAGGATATATATAGCCCCAACACCTCCATCATGCATACGTAGACCCTCTAGACTGAAGCTCTGATGCTTGCTGTTTGGTGCCCACCCGAGGGCTCTAGTCCACATTCTGTTGCTCTACCTCGGACTCCTTCACGTTACCTTCTGGTACTCTTCCCTCAATCAAACCGGAGAGTTCCGGTGACTGCAATCAGCCGGTAGTGAGCTCCGTTCTTCGTGTCTTTTCATCTAGGCTTCATCTTCTTAATGCGTTGGACTTCATGAAAGTCTTCTAAGGTCTTCAACGATGCTCCATGCATGTCTTTGCTTGAGGAGTTCATCACTTGAGATTTAATTATGTCACCTTTGGTCCAAGTCCAACCATGCTGGAGTAAACTATAAAATGCATGTTGCCAAAATCAACTCTCTACAATGATCATGTTGTCATCATAATCATCAAAATTATAAATGGCCTAGCTTGTTGCCAATTTCTTTATAATCTCCCCCTTTTTGGAGATTCATGACAACACAACCAAAGCAAGCAAACAATACATAGCAAATTGAAACCTATCTATTGGATGCAATGCAATAGCAAGATCATATTATGCTAACTGAAATATGCATGATACCAAATGAAAAAAAAACTTACCTTGCTCTTACCACTTGTTATTGTTCCCCTATATGTGGCATTGTCGAGTTAAGCCTTCCCTAACTCAAAAATATGAAAAGTTTTGATTTGGTGATTTTTGTAATTATTATCGGTTGGGCTTGCTTTAGTCCACAAATTCTCGCCCTTTGGAATCAAACACCAAAACAGAAGACATTAGTAGCACAAGTGAGGTCAAATATTGTGATCATTTGGATTGGATTGGAATAGATCACAATACTTGACTCTCACATTACATAGACAAAGCTCCCCCTAAGTGTATGCATACATATGGTGGAAAGCAAAGCATATGCATAACCTGGCAATTAAATAACAAAGGGAGTTTAATCTATAAAATGCATAGAGAAAGTATACAAAAGGATACCAATTGAAAGACATGAATTGATGCCAATTTGAAGATTGATACCAACTGTAGAATTCCAATGAGGTATATACCACTGGAACGATATGAAGATTGAACTCAATACTTATCTCTGGGGAATTCATTTTACAGTTTTAGGGACATTTTTCTATGAAGTGTACCCAAGTATAAAAAACACAAACTCGGGCATAGAAATTTTGTAGTTGTTCTCTTCTACTCAGAACATTGAATTCAACCGGTTCTTCTACATGGAGTGCTAAGGTGTAAAAACCAAGTTTACGCAAGAGTAAAAATCAAAAGAACCTATGTTGGTAGCAATTGACATAAAAACTTATACTGGTAATAGTAGATTTCTTCATTGATGGGCATAGAAACCTTGTGGTTAACCGACTTTGTAAAAGTTGTGACTATAAAAGATGTCATTTCTAAAGTATAAAAACATCCAGTTATGCAAGTATAAACCCCACGATGTGCGATCATAGAAAAATTAAATCTAATATTCCTATAATTGCGTGGTTAGGTTATTATACATGATATAAATCTATACTTTTCTAATGATTAGATTAAAAAATCGAACCACAAAAAAACCTTAGACATAAAAAGAATGGCGTAGTATTTTTTTTGCTCGCATTTGTGGAATTCTATACTCTAAAACGCTTCATAGATATCTATCTCCAAAAGTGTAAATTTATGAGTTTAAAATTTTCAATAAAATATATTCAAAATGGATGTCAAATTTTGCACATAAATGTTAGCAATGTATTGCAGAAAACCGCTTTTGAAATTAGTAAATCGTACTTAGTAAAATATTTCCATACTACATAATAAATATTTTGACAAAATAATTTTTTTATGCTCTCTGGATTCTTCTAGGAATAAACCACATGAGAATGTGTATTTAAGTAATCATGTGAATGCAGATGGGATGAGAGCGTTGTTTCTCTTCTGCCCGAGTATCTCAAGAAGTTCTACCTCAGGATAATATTCAGCTTTAAAGAGATTGAGGATGCGTTGGAACCTAATGAAAAGTACAAAGCTTCATATGCCAAAAAATCGGTATCACATCAAAATATACCAGAAGATGGGTTTTTCATTTCCATTAGTTTGTACTCCCTCGGTCCCATAATCATAAGGACATTTTGTAAGGGGAAAAGTCCAATTTTACAAACTTTAACCAATAGTTAGTCAAATTATATACAAATTTATTATATAAACTTGCATCAATAGATTTGTATTCAAAGTGATACTGTTTTTTTAGCAAAATACAATATATTGTAAGAGAAAGTAAGGTTCAAAATCTTTTTGTTTGACCTTTCCCTATGCAAAATATGATTATCATTCTGAGACATGGGGTATTAAATAATATGTTTATGATACAATCATTTGTTTCATGCATAATGTAATTATCTTAATAAATTTCCATTCAAATAACATAGAAATTAGTTTGAAATGTTAATTAACATAAAACATCATTGATCTAAATCTTTGTGTTACATGCAAATAGAATTATTCTTCAGGAACAATGTTTGTTTATGAAATTTTCAGGAACAATATTAGTGCAACACAAGTAAGTTGAAATAGGTTGTCTTAATTTTGGATTATTTCCATCTCAATAATCCCATTTTTACCGAATATTCAGTTTAGTGACATAAAAAATGTGTTCTCAAATGCAAAAAATATTTGTGTTGCACATATTTTAAAGGCTAAAGGACCAAAGGTTGTCCATACTCTCCTCTAGCATATTCCTTATATACACAAGCTCAAGGTTTCTAAGGTCAAAGAGAAATACTATTCTATTCAAAGCCATCAGATCTGTACATTTATGATTTTCGGCAAAATCAAGTTTGCCAGAGTAACACTAAGAATTTGTTCCTTATATAGCTAGATGTAAAATTCTTGCAAGTACATGCTCCTTAGATATATGAATGCATTTTTGCACAGGCCACTGAACAAACGTGATCAGTCAGAACCATATGAATAGATTTGTTAGATGACACGTACAAGTCTTTGCTAGCCCTGAAGTGCAAGATAATTTAAACATTCAAATATAATAGGTTGCACCAATTTTGGAATCTTATCATGTTCACATAATTCACAAAATCACGTGAATTCGTGAATTTTTTATTTTTATTTTTTAAAAATGTTGAACTTGATGGTGTCGGTTTTCCTCTTATGAAAACATAATTAGAAATTCATTTTACATCTCATGTTTCAAATGAAATATTGCAAGGGGGTCCTCTGTATTTTATTGCGTTATTTTTATCAGAACTAGATTTGTTTCTTTCTTCTGTGCAGTTTCAAACATTATCAAAGTTCTATCTTCAAGGCGCAGAATGGTTCCATCACAATTATATGCCAACATTCAAAGAAAAAATAGAAGTTTCTCTCATGGACTCCGGTAGTCCATTCTCAGTTGTTGCTCTACTGGTTGGCATGGGTGATACAGTGAATAAGGAAGCGCTGGACTGGGCAATTGGTTGCACTGATGCTGTGAAAGCCTGTGGGGAGCTCACTCGTTACATGAATGACATCTCTGCATTACAAGTAGAGCCTAAAGTTTAAAATTGCCTACACCTTTTAACCATGGTTACATGACGATACTCACAAGGACATGTGTCATTTGCAGCATGGTAACAGGAAACAGGATGCTCCAAACTGTGTGCAGTGCTACATTGCTGAGTATAATGTTACAAGCGAGGTAGCCATTGCCAATATAAGTCAGATGATGGAAGATGCTTGGAAAACTACAAACAAGGCACTCTTAGAACTTCGTACGTTACATGCAGTGGTAAGACGAGTTGTCAACATGACAGTATGCTTGACACTAATATACGGTAAAAAGAAGGATGTGTTTACATTTGGCGACGACCTTGATGAGGTTATTAAACAAGTGTTCGCCAATCCTATCTCCATTTGAATAGAAAAGCAACTGCTTCATGTTGTAATTAATTTGTATCATTTTCATTGAGCCCACAAGTTTTACAATCACTAGTAATGCTGAAGAGGCATCGATGTATGTCAGTCATTGAGCCGTGTTAGTTGGTCAAAGTAATGATTGTCAAAAATATTCTTTGCTTTCCTAAATAAGCAAACTATTTATGATAATAAGAATGAAGAGTTTTATATTTTATAAATTTGAATGTTGTAAAATTATCCTCAATAGATATTTATCATTTGTAGCAACCATGTTTGCATAATTAGCACAAAGGTGTAACATAATGTTATCAATATATATAGAATGACATAAAGTGATGTTGGCTTCATTTGAATAACATATGAATTAATGTTCGAATATGGGAAAATGCACTACACACGAGGTTCCACAGATAATCAATCTTTTCTACGGAGGACTAGGAAACATATACATAAAGATCCTTGTAACCTCTACCCTCTGGACTATATAAGGAGAAATAGGGTACTCGGATCAGTACCTTCAATACTCATAGTCTACATTGCATAGGCAACTAGTCATCAGAGCCCCTTGTAAACTCGAGTATACGAGATAAGAGAGATATTCTCAACTGGATGTAGGGTACTCCATACCTGAAACAATATAAACTTGTGTCCCATGAGCTACCCTTTTGATTTCCTGTGCGTGATATGTTAATCTGCATTGCTGGAGCCGATACCTTCGACATGACCGAAGGTAAGGTAGTGGGGAGGAATCGAATCCTCGGGGTCGGCCGACCTCCCCACGTACCTATGGGCCTCCCACCTTTGTTACAGAGCTTGGTCGCATGTCATGAGGTGTTTTATGTCAGTAGGTTCACATGGTTGTGCGAGATGTTGATCATGTCGGCCCAGCCCATTGATCCTTGTGGGGTGTACATCCATCGTTCAGAGAAAACACATAATGCATCTAAGGGTACAAAACACTTAAAAATATGTTTCCTCAATTTGCACCATGATTGGGGGTTGGTGGGGCCACCAGTGGGGTCGGTCGACCCCACCTAGGGTCACCCGACCCTAGGGGTGGCCTCTCTAAACCCATTCCTTCCATATTTGCTTCCTACACATGTAAGACTCAAATACAAATGGAACTTTGTTATTTGGAGAAAAAAAATATCATTATGAAATGGTCATTTTTGTTTGTTCCGAGGTATGTTGACGGTGTTTGGTGTAAAAACGTGCCATAACGATCGTCAACATCCTGTACTATGGAAGATATATACAAGCTATTAACAACTAAAAACTAGTAGTTAAAACTGATTTTAGAAATAATTTAGAGCTGTTTGGATTGGCTTTAGAGCTGTTGCCCACATTTCCCATATCATATGAAATATTTTAATCTTTCCGTCAGCTACTGTAGATTCACTGTTCTACCTACAGTCGCATCCCGGGCGTTCCTTCTTACGGATTTCATCCCGGCCGTTCCTTGGCATCCTTATCCTCTCCCCTACCCGTCTCCCCGACCCGACGCTACCCGGCACTTCTCCCACCTCCGTCGCTCCCACCCCGCAGAACGCCGCCGCTGCCTCCGGCGCCGCCACCGCCCTCCACGACCCCTTCTCCCTCCCCGACGTTGCGCCGCTGCCGCTTCGACCAACGCCGCCGCGGACGCCGCGATGCTGCAGCTCCACCCTGTCCGCCTCCACTTGATGAAGCGCTCCGCCTCTACTAGCGACAGCGCTCCACCATCTTCCCGGCTCTGCCGGCCCGACGTTGCGCCGCGGCAGCACGTGTGCCCCAGCCTGGCCAAACCCTAGCGGTGCATCACGTCTGCGCTGCACTACCCTGCCGCCTCTAGCCAACGCCGTCGCTGTCCACTTCACGTCCATCGCCGCCACGCCAGATGTCCCAGGGTACGGATAAGGCTGGACGAAAAACTCGAAGCTCGTTAGCTCGCTCGGCTCGTGGCTGGCTCGACTCGGCTCGGCTCGGCTCGTTAAGATAACGAGCCGAGCCGAGCCAAAATTTTAGCTCGTTAGCTATAACGAGCCAACTCGAGCCAGCTCGCGAGCCGCTCGCGAGCTAAACGAGCCAAGCTTCCAGGAAAAAAAAGTATCATTTAAGGTAGTTAGATGCATGAATACTATAGTATTTTATTATACTTGTATATATATTAGCGCATATTAATTTTTTATTCGATTTAAGGTTGTTAGATTCATTTCTTTTGTATTATTATTATTCTCAAACTTTAGATAAATGCAAATATTATATTTTGTGTATTTTTTATACCTAGCTCGCGAGCTTAACGAGCCAGCTCGAGCTTTTAACGAGCCGAGCCGAGCTGGCTTTCTAGCTCGTTAGGATAACGAGCCGAGCCGAGCTAGCTCGTTATCTTAACGAGCCAGAACGAGCCGAGCCCAAACAAGCCGAGCCGGCTCGTTATCCAGCCTTAGGCACGGACCTCCTTCATTTTCGCCTGCCCTGCCCCTGCTCAAATCGATTCGATTCTGATGAATCCTCAAGCTCTGGTCTTCTCGCTACGGCCACCACGGGTTCCATTTACCTGCTATGGACACCTCGCAAAGCAAGAGGTCTAATACATCCATGTACACAAATCTATTGTCTGATGTGTTTACTCCTACACATTGATGCCTTCTAGGTGTTTGCTGAAATGCCGAGGTGAATATAAAAGAGTCATTGACTTGGTGCACGATGCACCCCGGCAAAAAAGTCATTGGGTTGTAATCTCTTCCAAATTTTATAGTGCCTTCTTTCCAACATGCATTTGGGTTATATATATATATATATATATATATATATATATATATATATATATATATATATATATATATATATATATATATATATATATATATATACACACACACACACACACACACACCAAAATGTCATCTGTTCATGCACCAGCCCTTCAACCATCTGTTTTTGTACAGGTGGCACGAAAATAATCTAATGGCGTATTCCAGTTCTTTTCTTCGGTGTTGCCATGCACAAACCTAACCTGAAGAGCCTGCACAGATAGTTGGGTCACCACAAATGAAGGTAAAATGATTCCTTCTCTTGCTCCCATCTCAAACTGCCACTACCCAATGCTTTACAATGATCAGTAGCCGACAATCCAGAACATTTACCATGTTACCTTACCGATTCTACATGTGTTGCCAATGCAGGTACCTTTCCCATCGCTATTTACATGCACCCATTACCTACATGCTGCTCTCTTGCGGACAATTGTTGCAGAACTGATCTCAGGAAATGAGATTGTACAGGTGCTGAAATGATAGCATAAAGGTGGTGTTGTCTTTATTGACGGTTCCATTTCCAGTTATGCAGAAAACATGCCATCTTTAAATTATTCTTTATTACATCACTCTGCAACAGGAAAAATGTCATCTCGAGTGTGTCTCACTGATGATTTTCTTGCCTTCCCAGTACCTACCACTTTCATATGCAGAGAAGTCGTGGAAATATCTTATTTGCATGACCATTATAGGATTGGTAAAATAGATAGGTGATTAAAGTATCTGTCCTGGCCTTCCTGTTGCCACAGTTTCAAAAGGAATCAATTAGCCCTTACACACTTTGGGTGGTTTCCTCATTACTTTGCTTAGCCTTCCTGTTGCCACAGTTTGAAAAGGAATCGATTAGCCCTTACATATTTTGGGTGCTTTCCTCATTACTTTGCTTACTATCTCTTTGATTTTTCAGGCTGCAGATTAATTTGGGAATACATACCAGGATGCTGCACTGAATGGATCCACTGAAAGGCTCTACAAACTGAGTGGTAATCATTCTTCATGCTTCAATCGATGTAGTATTGCACCTGCTTCCAGCTTGGGTTTTCCAACGATAATCACAGTGACATGCTTCCTCATGTCCATGATGATGGGATAAGTCTCTGTGTTGGCTGGTCTTTATGGGGCTGCAGCATATGGTCCTTGTGGCTGCATGGTGGTCTTGCTGTCCATCAAGGACAGCATCCTTGACTGGCTAGGACAATATTTTAGCATCTAAGACAGCATCTGTTTTTAGGACAGCATGTTAGCATCTAGCATCTTGGCATATGCTTGGCTGGCTAGCAGCCTATAAATATGTATCCCCAACCCCTTAGGTTGGCATGATATTTGTGTGAGAAATAAACCAGAAAATTGCCCCAACTCCTAGTGTCATCCTCTCTCGATGAGAGTAAGAATTTTGCTACTACCAACAGTAAGAATTCAGCGACTAACAACTGGTATCAGAGCTGGCTCCTCTTGTAGCCTGAGCATCTCCTGCTCATCTCCTTTCCCAGCCTCGCAATAGCCCAGCTGGGAGCAGCAGCAGCTCCGGCCGCTCCTGCTCACTCCTCTCCCAGCCCTCTCTCCACGCAGCAGCCCCCTGTAGCGCGTCATGTCCGCAAGACAGTCTCAGCGCTCGGTCGCCTCGAGCACGCGGCGTCGGCAGGAGGCCGAACTTGCCGCGGCAAAGATCGCTGCGGTGGTGGCAAGGGCGTCGAGGCTGGCAGCGGCGGAGCTGGCAGCCGCCAGAGCGGAGGCGGAAGCGGCGGCGGCGGCGAATGCCGCGCGTGCGGCGGCAGCGGAGGTTGAGGTTCTGCACGGCAGCATCAGCAACTCCATTTCTACTGACGACAGCGCCGATGCGGACCTCGAGCTGCTGGGGAGGGAGGCAGCGCGAGCGCGGGCGGCGCAGTGGGCAGTCGCGCACGTCCACAAGCACGGCGGCAGCCCAGACAGGCACGGACGCACCGGTGGCGCTCCTGGAGGAGGCGCGCACGGTAACGGTGGCGGACGGGTCGATGGAGAGCGCGGCCTTCACAGGCAGCGTGGCTCTCTCTCCTCGGATCGATACCGTGGTTACCACGGGCTCTAGGCTGTTGTCAGGGACGTCGGCCCCAGCGGTGGGTGGCCTACCCTCACTAAGACCAACTACGTCGAGTGGGCTGCGGTGATGAGGGTAAAGCTCTAGGTGCGGCACATGTGGGAGGCAGTCCGGTACGGCGACGTCGACTACGACCAGGATCGACGGGCGCTGGATGCCCTCATCGCTGCCATCCTGTCCGAGATGCAGTTCTCGCTTACCAACAAGCGGACTGCCAAAGAGGCTTGGGACGCCATCGCTGCGGCACGCATCGGCAGCGACCGCGCCCACAAGTCCACACTGCAGGCACTTCGCAAGGAGTGGGAGAACCTGGCCTTCAAGCCAGGTGAGGATGTTGATGACTTTGCTCTCTGTCTCAACACTCTGTTGTAGAAAATGGTGCAGTTCGGCGATGACACCTATGGCGAGGAGAGAGCTGTCGAAAAACTCTTTCGCTGCGTCCCCGAGAAGTACAAGCAGATGGCTTGCTCGATCGAGTCTCTGCTGGATCTCTCCACGATATCGATCGAGGAGGCGATAGGTCGCCTCAAGGTCATCGACAGTGATGAGCCACAGTCTCTCTCGGGGCCCATCACCACTGACGGGAAGCTCCTCACTCGGGAGCAGTGGGTTGCCTGCCAAGGTGACCGGAAGAAGGGGGAGCCTTCTTCCGCGATAGGCGGCTGCAAGCGTGGCAAGCCGCGCAAGGCGCGCAGAGATGCCCAGGCCGGGGCACGAGGACATGCCGAGGGTGATGCCCGTGGAGGTGCCTAGGGCGGTGCCGCCGGCAAGCACAAGCCGACACGAGACGACACCTGCCGCAACTGTGGCCAGCTTGGCCATTGGGCCAAGGACTGTCGATAGCCACGACGCGGCCAGGCCCACGTCGCACAGGCGGAGGAGGAGCCGGCTTTGTTCATGGCACATGCAAGCATCGAGCTACCTCCAGCAGGACCGGCTCCGGCAACGACAAGACTGACGGGTGGTGCCTCGACACCGGCGCCACCCATCACATGACCAGTCGACGAGAGTTCTTCACCGAGCTTGACTCTAGCGTTCGAGGCTCCGTCAAGTTTGGGGATGCCTCCGGCGTGGAGATCAAGGGCGTCGGCTCCGTCATCTTCACCGCCATGTCTGGTGAGCACATGCTGCTCACCGGAGTCTACTACATCTAAGGATGGCAACGGATCGGGTTTGGGGCGGATATCCGCGGGTTTCGGGTTCTGCGGCTTCGGGTTTGGGGATGGTTTTTCACCCACGGTTTTCAGGTTCGGGGCCCCGAAACCAATTGGGTTCGGTTTCCAATGGATATCCGAAATAAATCATTTAGAATTAAAACTCATGTTTTATAATATACTATTAATAATTTGTTTACTTAAATTATTAAATTTATTTAAAGTTGACTCATGAAAATATTTATTATTTGTTGCCTCTTGTTTATACATGTGAATATGTGTATATATATCCGCAGGTTTCGGGTATCCATTCGGGTTTCGGGCATCCGTTCGGGTTTCGGGTATCCGCGGGTTTGGTTTTGGTGATGGATTTCCACCCGAATCGGTTTTCAGGGCGGATTCGGGTTTCGATTTTGGGTTTCGGTTTTGGGTGCACAGAGACTCCACCCAATCTGAACCTGACTCGTTGCCATCCTTAACTACATCCCCACGTTGAGGAACTCTATCATCAGCTTGGGACAGCTGGATGAGAACGGCTCGCGCGTGGTGGTTGAGGATGGAGTCATGAGGATTTGGGATCGTCATCGTTGCCTTCTTGCGAAGGTAACCAAAAGCGCAAATCAAATCTATGTCCTTAACATGTAGGGGGCACAACCCCTCTATCTCGCTGCTCATCGGGATGACGAGGCGTGGCAGTGGCACGAGCGCTTCGGGCACCTTCACTTCGAGGCCCTGAAGCGGCTCAGTGCCATGGAGATGGTGCGAGGCCTGCCGTGCCTTGACCATGTGGAGTAGCTCTGCGACGTCTGCGTGTTGACGAAGCAGAGGCGACTCCCCTTTCCCCAGCGGGCGAGCTTTCGAGCCAAGGAGATGCTCGAGCTTGTGCACGGGGACTTGTGTGGCCCGGTGACACCGGCCACACCGGGAGGACGACGCTACTTCCTGCTGCTCATCGACGACCTCTCCCGCTACATGTGGGTGATGGTCCTCGGCAGCAAGGGAGAGGCTACGGACGGCATCAGGCGTGCGCAGGCTGCTACGGAGGCGGAGTGTGGCCGCAAGCTGCGCGTGCTGCGCACTGACAACGGCGGCTGAATTCGCGTCGTACTGCGCTGATAAGGGCATTTAGCACCACTACTCCACGCCGTACAGCCCGCAGCAGAACGGCGTCGTTGAGCGGCGCAACCAGACAGTTGTGGGGATGGCTCGGGCCCTTCTCAAGCAGAGGGGGATGTTGGCTATCTTCTGGGGAGAGCCGGTGGTGTCGGCCATCTACATCCTCAACCGCTCGCCTACCAAGGTGCTCGATGGCAGGACGCCGTACAAGGCTTGGCATGGGCGCAAGCCGGCGGTGTCCCACTTGCGGGTCTTCGGCTGCCTCGTGTTTGCCAAGGAACTTGGCCACATCAGCAAGCTCGACGACAAGAGCACTCTGAGAGTGTTCATCGGCTATGCAGAGGGCTCGAAGGCCAACCGCATCCTCGACCCAAAGACACACCGTGTGCGCACGGCGCATGACATTGTGTTCAACAGGGCTAGGATGGGCATGGGACAAGGCGGTGGACGACAGCTCGGCTCTGACGTACGACGACTTCACTGTCGAGTACGTCCACTTCGAGGGAGCTGGGGGAGTAGGCAGCTCTTCTTCGACCAGCGCGTCTACCCCAGTCTCCGAGCCTTCACTGACCCCGGTGCCTACTACTCCGATAGCACCACGCTCTCTAGCCAGGACCTCAGCTGCGATGAGTTCTTTGTTGGCTCCACCACAGCTGGCACCGCCACGCACTCCAGCACCGATAGGCACCTCTCCAGACACGTCTACTCCAACACCAGCTCGTGTGGAGCATAGCCCGGTTGAGCTCGCTACTCCGCTCTTTCACGACGAGGAGCGCATCGACGCATACCATGACGGTGAGCCATTGCTGTACCGTATGATGGAGAACCTTCTCGGTGGCTAGCCGGTGTCGGGACTGGTGCCTCACGACCTGGAGGCGCAATTGCACCTTGCGTGTGACGACAACGAGCCTCGGTCGTTTGTAGAGGCCAAGAGACACGCGGCATGGCACGCCACGATGCAGTTGGAGATGGATGTGGTTGAGAAGAACCTCCCCTGGGAGCTTGCTGACCTTCCTCGTGGTCACCGCGCGATCACCCTTAAGTGGGTGTACAAGCTGAAGAGGGATGAAGCCGGTGCCACCATCAAGCACAAGGCTCGCTTGGTGGCATGAGGTTTCGTGCAGCAGGAGGGGGTCGACTTCGACGACGCTTTTGCTTCCGTGGCATGGATGGAGTCCGTGTGACTCCTTGCGCTAGCTGCCTAAAAGGGTTGGCGTGTTCATCACATGGACGTCAAGTCGGCGTTCCTTAACGGTGACTTGAAGGAGGAGGTCTACATGCACCAGCCGTCGAGGTTTGCGATCCTCGGCAAGGAGGGCAAGGTGCTTCGCCTACGCAAGGCCCTCTATGGCTTGCGGCAGACACTGAGGACATGGAATGCCAAGTTGGATTCCATGCTAAAAGGGATGGGCTTCGAGCAAAGCCCGCACGAGGCGACCATCTACCGACGGGGCAGTGGAGGAAATGTTGTGCTGGTGGGTGTCTACGTCGATGACTTGGTGATCACCGGCACCAAGGATGTGGAGGTGGCGGCATTCAAGGAAGAGATGAAGGCCACCTTCCAGATGAGTGACCTGGGGCCTCTCTCCTTCTACCTGGGAGTCAAGGTGCACCAGGATGACTTCGGGATCATGCTTCGACAGACCGCCTACGCCAAGCGCATTGTTGAGCTAGCCGGGCTCATCGACTGCAACCCAGCTCTCACTCCAATGGAGGAGAGGCTGAAGCTGAGCTGCGATAGCACGACATAGGAGGTGGACGCTACATAGTACCAGCGTCTTGTGGGGAGCCTTCGCTACCTCTCCCACACATAGCCGGACTTGGCATTCTCCGTCGGCTACGTTAGTCAGTTCATGCAGCGACCGACGATAGAGCACCAGCATGCTGTGAAGAGGATCATCCGCTACATTGTGGGGACTCTCGACCACGGACTCTACTACCCTAGGTGTCCTGGGGTGGCACACTTCGTCGGGTATAGCGACAGCGACCACGCCGATGACATCGACACCAGCAAGAGCACGAGCGGTATCCTCTTCCTCCTTGGCAAGTGCCTCGTTAGCTGGCAGTCGGTCAAGCAGCAGGTGGTGGCCCTGTCCCGCTACGAGGCCGAGTACATAGCGGCCTCCACCGCTTTGACTCAGGCGCTCTGGCTCGTTCGACTGCTTGGTGATCTCCTCGGCAGAGACACTAGAGCGGTGGAGCTCAGTATGGACAGCAAGTCCGCTCTGGCCTTGGCAAAGAACCTCATTTTTCATGAACGGAGTAAGCACATCCGGGTGAGATACCACTTCATCCGAGGCTGTTTGGAGTAAAGATGGCAACGGGTACAAAATGCCCGCATGCCCGCGGGCATGGAACCCGATGGGCAAGGATACGGGCATGACTTCTTGCCCGCGGGCACGGGCGCGGGCACCATCCTGAACCCAGAGGATAGTTCTTCGCCGGCAAAGAAATTTACTATCCTCGCCCGCTTATCCGCCAGACCCGCTCCACAGGTCTGACATGTGGGACCTAATGGAGACGGGGATCCCGATCTTCCGTCAGGTGATGGTAACTATCGTTGTGGCGGAGAATGACACACCGATCCGGCTTTAGATCGAAAGATCGAACCCTGCAATCTTAGCACCACAGCTCCTCTGGTTATCAACCGAGTCACGGACCAGGTTGACCTCGCCAAGAAGGCTAATCCCTGCCTGTGCAACGAAGAACACAAGCAAGAACAAGAAAGATCACAACCAAATTGCAGATGTATGATTAATCTCACGAGTTGGGGTCTCACAAACCGAAGAACGGCGAAACTGTTTCTTGACAGAATAATCTAAGCAGAACCCAAAACCTAAAGTAGGTGGTGGCTACTGATTATATAGCCTAAGGGACGTCCAAGGATCCCTCTTCACGTCCTAAAGGTGTCCCAACATGTTACAAGGCCCAACAGCCCAAAAGAAGGTGTCGCAGCACCCTGACAGATTCTGGATGCTGACTTGTTTCGACGATTCCCGTTGATTCCGAAGAGCTTTTGATGTGAAACCACTTGGATTGGCTTCCTTATCAAATTATCTTTCCATACATATGTGGATCATCGAAAACGGAGTTCGGATGCGTCCTGGGCGTCCATTTTATTGTAGACTGATCCTGACGGCCGAGGCAGACTCGAACTCGGATTGGACTGGGGCTCTGGCTTGGCTTGGACGTCCTTGCTGGCCTCCTAAGGTGGTGGCCAAGGAGGAGGACGTCCAAGGGCTTTCTTGGTGGGTTCTCCAAGTCCTTGGGGTGTGCTCCCACTTGGGCCAGGGTCCCAAGGATGAATAACAAGCCCATAACGACAGTGTAGCTCCCAGCAGAAACAGCGACAGAATATATTGGTGATTTGGAGGTCTTGCCGACATGATATTGAGATGGAACCAGATCTATTTGAAAGCTTATCAAACAAGCTTTCCATCAAGTGCTCATTGACCTCGATCGCACTCCGGATGGATGAGTTATGGCCTTCCCAATGAGGCACTGTCGGGCTACCGACAAACCAAAAGTTCAACTTTGATGAACTTCCATTATGAAACACATTTGAACCTACAATCAAATAGTGATATGTACATGTGGAACCAAGTGAATTATAACCAAAGCCACTATGCAAATGTAGGAACGAGCTCACCTTATAATCATTGTTCATATTCGAAGGTGCCATGTCCTCATCATCCTCCCCTTCTTGACAACAAACCATCCTCGGTTTGGGATTAGATGAAGAAAACATTGTTGGTAGTAGCCAACATTGCGCCCCTTCTTGAAATTTAACATGTTTCTTTATAACAAAACTAGAGGAACTCGACATGACAAGATTATAGCAATTGCAATCCTTTGGTTGATCATACTTTTGCTCAATATAAGGAGATTTCAAATTTGAACAAATAAAGACACGATGCACCATATACTCTCCTTTACAATTATCTTTTCCAATAAAATGATATGTATGTCTAGAGAACCATGGCAAATTAGCATATTCATAAAGTTTCTCCTCTAAAGAACTAAGATTACACAGAACATCAAATTCAATGTAACCCAAAGTATTTAAAGAAGACAATAATTTCAGCTCATCAACTTTACTAGCATTATGAATAACAAGTCTATTTTCAGCACAAGTGCTCATTTTCAGCACACATATAGCGTGATCATTCTTCAATGATTGCATGGGTATAACATAAATATCATCATGCAAGTCATCTTTGTCACAAGAAACATCAAGCAAATCATCTTGTGACAAAGGTAAATCAAGCGAATGCTCTACTAAAATTTGCTCTATCATAGCATGATTGGTGGAAAAATTCAGCACATCAAGAGAACTCTCACCTTCTGTGACGTTAGCATCATGGGCATTACCTTTGCTCTCATGTTCAGCAGGGGTAATAGTTGATGGTTCTGAATTTTCACATGAGGACGGGGATCCCGATCTTCCGTCAGGTTCAAGATAAACAATGATTTGTTCGGAGAGCGACACACCAATCCAGCTTCAGATCACAAAGATCCAAACCCTGCAACCTTAGCACCACATCTCCTCTGGTTATCAACCGTGTTACAATCCGGTTGACCTCGCCAAGAAGGCTAATCCCTGCTGCGAATCGAAGAACACAAGCAAGAACAAGATAAAAAGCAACTCAATTAAAGTGACAATTGTAGATGAATGATTAAGCACTCGAAGTTGGGGTCTTGCAAACCGATAATGGCGACTGTTCAATAACAGATTGATCTAAAACAAAACCCAAAACCTAAAGTAGGTGGTGGCTACTGATTATATAGCCTAAGGGACGTCCAAGGATCCCTCTTCACGTCCTAAAGGTGTCCCAACATGTTACAAGGCCCAACAGCCCAAAAGAAGGTGTCGCAGCACCCTGGCAGATTCTGGACGCTAACTTGTTTCGACGATTCTCGTTGATTCCGAAGAGCTTTTGACGTGAAACCACTTGGATTGGCTTCCTTATTAAATTATCTTTCCATCCATATGTAGATCATCAAAAACGGAGTCTGGATGCGTCCTGGGTGTCCGTTTTATTGCAGACTGGTCCTGACGGCCGAGGCAGACTCGAACTCGGATTGGACTGGGCCTCTGGCTTGGCTTGGACGTCCTTACTGGCCTCCTAAGGTGGTGGCCAAGGAGGAGGACGTCCAAGGGCTTTCTTGGTGGGTTCTCCAAGTCCTTGGGGTGTGCTCCCACTTGGGCCAGGATCCCAAGGATGAATAACAAGCCCATAACGACAGTGTAGCTCCCAGCAGAAACAGCGACAGAATATATTGGTGATTTGGAGGCCTTGCCGATGTGATATTGAGATGGAACCAGATCTATTTGAAAACTTATCAAACAAGCTTTCCATCAAGTGCTCATTGACCTCGATCTCACTCCGGATGGATGAGTTATGGCCTTCCCAATGAGGCACTGTCGGGCTGCCGATGAACCGAAAGTTCAACTTTGATGAACTTCCATTATGAAATACATTTGAACCTACAATCAAATAGTGACATGTACATGTGGAACCAAGTGAATTATAACCAAAGCCACTATGCAAATATAGGAACGAGCGCACCTTATAATCATTGTTCATATCCGAAGGTGCCATGTCCTCATCAGGACCTACAAGCAAATATATGTATATATACACGATTTGTTGTGAATATGTATCTTCGTATCTCTTGTAATGCACTATGATTTATGTATATGCTCAACCTGGCGGGCACACGGGCATGCCCGCGGGCATTTCATGCCCGTGGATGGAGGGCGCAGGCGTGGTTTGTTGCCCGTGGTGGGTCACGGGCGTGGGCGCGGGCGAGAGATTTAGCTAGCGGGCGCGGGCACAAGAAGGTAGTATCCGCGGGCACCACGCCCATTGCCATCTTTAGTTTGGAGGAAGGGAGCATCAAGGCGAGCTACATCAACACCAAGGACTAGCTTACGGACCTGCTTACCAAGCCTCTTGGGAGGATCAAGTTCCTTGAGCTCTGCTCTAGGACCGGGATGGTTCAACTTTTCTTCAAGACGATGCACAAGACTTAGGAGAAGAATGATGTGATAAGTCTCTATGTTGGCTGGTCTTTGTGGGGCTATAGCATGTGGTCCTTGTGGCTGTATGGTGGTCTTGCTGCCTGAAAGGATCAAGATGCCCAAGAGGGGGGTAAATTGGGCTAATTCAAAATTCTCTTGCAATAATCAAATCCTACGGATAGCCCAATTAACCCCTTGTGCCTAGAAAAGTGTTTCTATTAAACTAATGCACAACGAACTCGCAACCTATGTTCCAAACTTACTCTAGCAAGCAATTCTATGGATGTAAAAGAAGTATTGAATTGCTCAAAGTAAATACTCAAGGTAAGTGCTCAAAGTAAATAGAGAGAGAAGGGAACGCAGCGATGTTTTGCCGAGGTATCGGAGAGTCACCACTCCCCACTAGTCCTCGTTGGAGCACCCACGCAAGGGTGTAGCTCCCCCTTGATCCGAGCAAGGATCAAGTGCTCTCTACGGGTTGATTCTTCGACACTCCATCGCGGCGAATCACCCAAAGCCGCTCACAACTTGAGTTGGGTCACCCACAAGCTCCACCAGGTGAACACCAAACTCCCAATCACCACCAAGCCATCTAGGTGATGGCGATCACCAAGAGTAACAAGCACGAACTCTCACTTGACCACACGAAGCCTAATGAGAAGATGGATGCACACTTTGCTACTCCTGATTTGCTAGTGAGGCTACTCTCTTGGATTCTCAAATCACAAACACCTCACTAGGACCTTGCTCTTCTTGGCACTCACAAACGTGTTTCTCAGCTGTTGGAATGAGCAAAAGTTACTCCACTCATGAGTGGAGCTTCTATTTATAAGGCAGCCTGAAAAACGAACCGTTATGAGCTTCTGCGGGATGATCGGACGCTCCGATCGTTTTGACCGGACACTCCGGTCAGTTCAACCCACGAATAGTTTTCAAGTGATGATCGGACGCTGTTAGGGTCCAGTCAGTACCGACCGGACGTGTCCGGTCGCTCTTGGATGCTTACTGTAAACGACCGGACGCTGGATACTCAGGGTTCGGTCACCACTGACCGGACGCGTCCGGTCACTCTTTCCCAAGTCTGGACCCTTACTAGAGTCGACCGGACGCTAGCCCTCAGCATCCGGTCACACGACCTTCCAGCGTCCGGTCACACCAGACTTGTTCTTCATGGTCAAATGAACTGACCGGACCCTACGGCCAGCGTCCGGTCAGTGTTTGACCCTCCATTCACTTCCAACTTTCGAACATATGTGAATGAAGTTTGCTCTAAAGGATCTTAGGCATTCATAGGAGCTACCTAGAGCCAGTTTTAACAAGTGTGCACCACACCTAACTCACTAGACTCAACTAGGTCAAGCTACCCGTTCATACCCCCCTTAATAGTACGGCCAAAGGAAAAACAAAGTCCTAAACTACTCTAAGTGTCTCTCCAACTCCAATCGACACTTAGAACTAGTTATCCTTAACCTTGTCGTCCATCCTTTAAAAACCGAAACGATTTCCATCGTAGGGGCATGACAACCTCGATTGCCCAATCGATCTTCATTACCATGACCTAACTTAATTGCCTCTGCAAAAAACACGTTAGTCATAGTAATCTTGTATTGACATTAATCACCGAAATCCAACTAGGGGCCTAGATGCTTTCAATCTCCCCCTTTTTGGTGATTGATGACAATACCACCTCGAGTATGTTATGGAGTGAGGTTTTTAGACGGGCTTGATTCATATAAGCTTTTGTCAATAAGAACACAAGAGTTAGGCAAGCTTATATGACCCAAGCCATCATAATGTACTCAAAGGATATGAATAAAGCATGAGTACAAGTAACAAAGCTCATTTGCTTCGAAGTGTAAACGCGGAAGCAAAAGCAAATGAGCATTACACAAGTGATATGACATATAGATAATGCAAAGTAGAAATCACACATGTCAAATATCACAATCACGAAGATAGCACTATCACATATATATAATAGTATGCATGAAAGTAAACTCATGAATGCATAAGTAATAGTGTATCACACAAATAAAACTCCAAATGTATATAATAGGCTAATACTAGATACCTAGCTCCCCCTGAAACTCGCTCCCCCTGAGTCTACATACTCAAACCCTCTCCCCCTTTGGCGTCAAACACCAAAACCTAAGGGTCGGACGGCGGGACAGCAGTGGACGAGTCGGGCGCTGAAGTACGTGGTGCAATATGAAATTGAGCGCCATCATCATCTGACCCTGAGCTCTGAACTGACTGACCCTCTGTGGCAGGAAGTGTCGCTGAAGCGATCTGGGTCTGAGCTGGGGCAGGTGCTGCCTGTGAAGCTGCTAGTATGTCTGTCGTAGGATCTGATGAGGCGACAGACGAGGGGAGCCTCTGAGTAGTCATGATAGCTGGAGCGGCTGTAGACGGACCGGCGGTATTCATGTGAGGTGGAGTTGGCATGCCGGTCAACTCGCTGAAGGATGCTCCAAGACTCCTAGAGACTGACGTCTCAGGCACGAATAGCGAGGAAGTCTGCTCTGGTGAGAAACTCGTGTGATAAGGAGTGAACTGCGGGGCTACACCAGGTGAGGCTAACCATTGGGACACCTATACGGGAGGTGACATGAACTGAGCTGGAGGCTGTCCCTGACTCTGAAGCCCGATGGGCTGTACTGCTGGAGTCGTCGAAGTGGTAGGAGGCTGTGCAAGCTGGGGCGAAGGCTGTGGCAGTGGGACCCCAATGGCTGTCTCTACATGCTGCATGAATCCCAAGAGCTGCTGCCGCATAAGTAACTGCTGGTGCTGAAGGAGCTACTGCTGCCACTGAAACTTGTCCTGACGAGCCTGAAACTGGGCGAAGTTGGCAGCTGTCTCCTATGCCTATCGTGTCTGATCCTGCTGCATCCGCTCAAGAATAGCAATGAGAGCGGGGTCTGTCTGCGGAGTAGGTGGAGCAGAACTGGAGCTACCGGCCTCTACATCGTGTCTGCATGGAGGCATCTGAGTTATAGGCTGGTAGTCGCCGTCAGAGCAGTCACTATACTCGCTCACCTCCTGCTGTGCCTCTAGCTCCTCCTCCTCAGTAGCTACAATCCCTCTAATGATCTCATCCTGCTAAGCTGTAGACTCTGGAACGTTAGGACGATGGCTAGGCTATCTGGGTGCCTGAGGAGTGGCGTGTCTGATCCTCTGTGACAGGTTGTAAGCTAGGAACTCTGTGGTGGCACCTGTATACTCATCCATCATACCAAGGGGCTTATCAAGCACTATTCTACAGATGAGGAACGTGATCTAGTGAGCATAGGGAAGCTGCCTGCGACCCTTGAATCCCTCAGCTATAGTATCCTCCATCTCTAAAAGAAGGAGGTCCCAGATGTCAAATACTATCCTCTGCATGATGGCATTGAGAAGCCAGAGCTATAAGCGAGTCAGGCCCTCCCTGTATCCCAACCTGGGAGCAGTGTCCTCCTGATGATGGCCTCTAGTACCCTCGTTGTAGGAGTCAAGTCACTAGGGTTCCTGCTCGACCCCTCACCAAAAGGCTCCTTGAAGCAATGTCGCACTAAATCTGTAGGGGGCACCTACCCTCCATGAGGATGCCTAGGAGGCTCCTGCTGTCCATAACAAACCTCATGCATCTTAACAGGCTACTCCTGTAGCCTCAGTATCTCTCTGGCTCTGCCACTCGTCACTCTGTAGTCTTTGCCTTTGAAAGCAAAGTGAATGAATCTGTGATGAGGATCGATGTAGAGTGAGGCATAAAACTGACGGACCCAAGATGGTACATATATGCCTGTCCGTCCAATCAAATCTGTCAGTCCTGGCAAATATGACAAGTATGGCCGAATGCTCTCTCCGGCTGCTGCCACAATAGACTCTATCTGACAGACCCTCTGAGATCTAAACACTGCCCCACTGTTAAGATATGCATTATAGAAATCCTCCTGCGGTGGTGTGTAGAACCCCTCAGCTGCTCTCTCATCCCTCCTCGGAGGAAACCAGACCTCAAACTCAACAAACCACAGCTATTGAACCTACCTGGCTGTAGCGGCCCTCAAGTCGAGGTGAACCACTGGAGGCAGACCCTGTGGTCTAGGTGGAGGACGTGATCCCCTCCGCTATGTCGGTGGCCTCGGTGAGACTGGTACACGGGTCCGTCCAGAGCGGCGAAGCTGGGGTGCTGGCTCTGTCTCCTCGGCCTCCTAGGTCTGCTCAACTGGCTGAGGCTCTGCTGGTGGGGGCTGCTGCTGTGCCTCCTGCTGGGACTCCCCCTGAGGATGAGGCTCCTCGATAGGCAGACGATGACCTACCATCATGACAGTCCTAGGTGGACCACCATGACATCGCTCAGCCTCCTCAACTGCTGCCCTCTGTGTTGGTGTGAGCTATGGATCTGCTATAACCACGCCGCTGCGGGCACCTCCTCTCTCAGCACGCTCTACGGCCTCTGCAACAGTTGTTGCTCTCACTGTCTCGGTGTCGGGGTACTTGCGCTTCTTGGATGTCAGCTGCTTGGTTGACTTGCCCTTAGATCCGGCTGGCTGGCGAGGCGGGGGCCTCCGATCATCATCACCTGGGCCACCACCAACATTCTTGGTGCGAGCCATCTGAACTGACAAGATGGTGAACTGCCGCTGATGAAGATCAACTATCAAACTGCCGCTTTTGAGGCTTGGCCTCGATCCTTACTCGTGAGCTTGGCTCCGAGTTGACTACCAACTGCTAGACGAAACACAACGGAACCGACTCGCTGCATGATAGAATAGATGGATATACAAATAAATATCATATGTCTAATAGATGCAAAATCCTAATAGAGAAAGCAATGTAGATGCGAACTTGAATCGAGTGGCTTTCTACCTGACGATCAACGATCCGAGAAGAGATAAGATGTCACGCGGGGGATCTCGGAACCAGCTAGGGTTAGGTCAAACGCCCTGAATGTAATGGGGAATTAGTGCATTGAGAATTTGATCTAGGTCACAATTGTGGAGATCAAGATTGAAAAATAAAACTTGCCTTACCAATCAAGGGGATGGTAGGGCTAGGGCACTCGGCGTGATGACCGGCAGCCTTGGCAATGGTGGAGCGGCGAGCTTGGGCGCAAGGAGGCCGGCGCGGTGCTACAGAGGCACGGCAGGCTGGAGCACGGCGGCGCTGCAAGATGTGCTGGCGCGGGTGAGCAATGGCGGCTAGGGAGGCTTGGTGGCTGCGACGGGCTGGCATTGGCGGGTGGCGCGCGAGATGCGGTGGTGCGGTGAGGCAGGGGCACGGAGGCACGTGGCTGGCGAGCGGAGGAGGCACAGGAGGCGGCGGCAAGAGCTAGGGCTAGGGCACAGGGAGTCAAAACGAAAGAACTGCCAATATAAATAGATCCACCGACGCGACAGAGAAGGAAACGGAAAAAGAATCCTGAAACCGCGCGAGATCCACTGACCGGACGCTCCGGTGGTAGCGACCGGACGCTACCACCCAGCGTCCGGTCGATTCCAAAGAGGTCCAAATCCTCTGGAATCGGGACCGGACGCGTCCGGTGGTCCATGACCGGACGCAGGCAGGGTCCGGTCAGTACAACTTGGTCTTCCTTCGATCGACCGGATGCTGAACCCTTCCTGACCGGACGCATAGACGCAGCGTCCGGTCACTCCTTCAGTAGCAGTTCACCTCTTGTGAACTGACCGGACGCTGGACAGCAGCGTCCGGTGTAGTGTCCGGTGCACCTTTTCCAGCAAACCTTCAACCTTCCTTCACGCTGCCTATTCCCAATCAAGTCCCAACTTGAATAAGATCCAAATAAGCACCAATTGGGACTGATGTGAGTGACCTCTCTCAAACCCTCATATTTTTCAAAATATTTTGCCTTAGGCTATAATTCTTTTTTAAGAAAATAGGCAACAAGAGGGCAAAAGGAACAAAACAACAAAACAACATTCATGCATATGCAATACTTGTAAGTAAATCTAGTTGCTTGTCCAGTTTGATCCAAGGTTAAGCTTCTTCACACGCTTTTCGGCGGTTATCTTAACCATGTTAGACAAGCCCTATGTGCATTGCCACAAATTAAACATGTTGTATATTACAATGAATGCAAGGGACAACACAAGCTCAATTTTTAGTGAAGTTACTAAAATCAAGTACATTGAGCTCATTCCGCAATCTACAAAATGTAGCCTCATCTAGCGGTTTAGTGAAGATATCCGCTAATTGATCTTCGGATCTTACACCTTCTAGTGATATATCATTTTTAGCTACATGATCTCTTAGAAAGTGATGGCGGATATCTATATGCTTGGTGCGAGAGTGTTGAACCGTATTATTTGCAAGTTTTATCGCACTTTCATTGTCGCACAAAAGAGGTACTTTCTCTAGAACTACTCCATAGTCTAGTAAAGTTTGTTTCATGTATAATATTTATGCACAACAAGCACCCGCGGCAATGTATTTCGCTTCGGCGGTGGACAAAGCCACACTATTTTGTTTCTTGGAGGACCAAGATACAAGTGATCTACCAAGCAAATGGCACCCTCCGGATGTGCTCTTTCTATCAACTTTGCATCCGGCATAGTCCGAATCGGAATAGCCAATTAATTCAAATAAAGCTCCTTTGGGATACCAAAGGCCAATGCTTGGTGTGTGCTTAAGATATCTAAGGATTCTTTTTACGGCAATTAAATGTGTTTCCTTAGGACTAGCTTGAAATCTAGCACACATACACACACTAAACATGATGTCGGTCCTAGATGCGGTTAAATATAACAAGCTACCAATCATAGAACGGTAGAGAGTTTGATCAACCGAGTTACCTCCTTCATCTAGGTCGAGATGTCCATTGGTAGGCATTGGGGTCTTGATTGGCTTACATTCATCCATCTTGAATCTCTTGAGAAGATCTTTTGTGTATTTCTCTTGAGAGATGAAGATGCCTTCTTTCATTTGCTTGACTTGAAAACCAAGAAAGAATGTAAGCTCACCAATCATTGACATCTCGAACTCCTTAGACATCAATTCACCAAATTCTTTGCATGAGTCTTCATTTGATGATCCAAAGATGATATCATCAACATATACTTGACAAATGAAGATATGCCCATCAAGCTTCTTGGTGAATAGTGTGGTGTCGACCTTCCCAATGGTGAAGCCTTCTTAATAAGGAAATCCCGAAAGCGCTCATACCAAGCTCTTGGGGCTTGCTTAAGCCCATATAGTGCCTTGGACAACCTATAAACATGATTAGGATATCTAGGGTCTTCAAACCCGGGAGGTTGATCAACATAGACTAGTTCATTAATAAAGCCATTTAAGAATGCACTTTTCACATCCATTTGATATAGTTTCATTTCATGATGTGATGCATATGCAAGAAGGATACGGATGGCTTCTAATCTTGCAACCGGTGCAAAGGTTTCTCCAAAATCTAAACCTTCAACTTGAGAGAACCCCTTTGCAACTAGTCTTGCCTTGTTCCTCACAACAACACCTTGATCATTTTGCTTGTTGCGGAACACCCACTTTGTTCTAATGACTCTTGCACCTTTTGGTCACTCTTCAAGATTCCAAACTTCATTGCGAGTGAAGTTGTTCAACTCTTCATGCATGGCATTGATCCAATCCGGATCTTTAAGAGCTTCTTCTACCTTGGTAGGCTCATAGCAAGAGACAAAAGAGTGATGAGCAATAAATGAAGTAAGTTTTTGAGATCGAGTCATTACACCCTTTGATGGACTCCCTATGATGAGGTCTTGTGGATGATCTTGTAGGAGAGGTGTATTTCTTCTATTGACCTCTTGAGGAGGAGGTTGTGGAGCATCAACATCTTGTGCTTGTACCACCATTTGCTCATAGGAGATATGAGTATCTTCATTCTCTACTCTCCCACCTTTTTCACCATCTTGTGGTACACTTGATGAAGAAGGTTGGTTAATGATTTGTACATCATCTTCATCATCTTTTGGCTTGATGTCTCCCACTGGAATATTCTTCATAGCCTCCCTCAATGGTTCATCACCTACATCATCAAGATTCTCATGTGCTCCTTGGGAGCCGTTAGATTCATCAAATTCCACATCATATGTTTCTTCAACCAAGCTGGTGGCATGATTAAATACTCTATATGCTTTGGACTTCAATGAGTAACCAACAAGAAAACCTATATCACAATGTCTTTGAAACTTCCCTAGGTGTTGCTGCTTCTTGTAGATGTAGCACTTGCAACCAAACACCCTAAAGAAGGAGACGTCCGGCTTCTTCCCATTGAGCAACTCATACGGTGTCTTGACAAGGAACTTTTGAAGAAATAGGCGGTTGGATGCATAACATGCGGTGTTGATTGCTTCCGCCCATAGAGCTTTGGGGGTGTTGTACTCATCTAGCATTGTCCTTGCAAGAGTGATCAAAGTCCGGTCCTTCCTCTCAACTACACCATTTTGTTGAGGACTATAGGTTGCGGAGACTTCATGTTTGATTCCAACTTCATCACAGTATGATTCAATGTTTGTGTTGTCAAATTCTTTGCCATTGTCACTTCTTATCTTCTTGAGCTTCACTTCAAAATCATTTTGAGCTCTCTTGGCAAACTTCTTGAAACAAGATGCAACTTCAGATTTGTCATGAAGGAAGAACACCCATGTATACCTTGAATAGTCATCCACAATCACAAGACAATAGAGATTTCCTCCCAAACTCTTGTATGTTGTTGGTCCAAATAAATCCATGTGTAGGAGTTCTAGCACTCTTGTGGTTGATATGAAAGCTTTGGTTGGATGAGTGTTTGCAACTTGCTTGCCGGCTTGACATGCACTACAAAGCTTGTCCTTCTCAAACTTCACATCCTTCAATCCTCTCACCAAATCATTCTTCATAAGCTTCTTGAGTGAGCTCATCCCAACATGAGCAAGTCTTCTATGCCATAGCCACCCAAGTGTTGTTTTGGTGAATAGGCAAGTCTTCAAGTTTGCATCTTCGGAGGTAAAGTCAACTAGATATAAGTTGTTGTATCTAAATCCATTGAATATCACTTGATTGTCATCTACCTTAGATACAATCACCTCCTTCTCGGTGAACAAGCATTGGAAGCCAAGATCACACAATTGTCCAACGGATAGCAAGTTGAAACTCAATGAAGCAACATAGAGCACATTGGAGATGGAATGATCATTTGATATTGCCACTTTGCCCAATCCTTTGACCTTGCCCTTTGAATTATCTCCAAATGTTATTTTCTCTTGTCCATCTACCTCTTCATCTAGTGAGGTGAACATACGAGGATCATCAGTCATATGTTGAGTGCAACCACTATCAATAACCCAATGACTTCCACCGGTCTTATAGTTCACCTACACACAAGAGATTCAAGCTTTAGGGATCCAAACTTGTTGAGGGCCCTTCACCTTCTCAACAAGTGACTTAGCCACCCAAATCTTCTTAGGCCTACTCTTGTTAGGGGGTCCTAAGAACATGACTTTCATCTTTCCACTAGAATCTTTTCTAAGCATGTAGTGAGCATTGAAAGCAAAGGGTCTAGCATGCTTGGGCAAGGGTTGTGGTGGTGGAGTTTGACACTCATGAGCAAAATGGCCTTCTTGTCCACACTCAAAACATCTCTTTGGCTTTGGCTTTGGCTTTGATTGTTGGTGTTGAGCTTGAGCCTTCTTCTTCTTTATACTTGCCATATATCCAATGCCACTTCTATCCATCTTCATGACGGTATTCATGAGTAGCTCACTTTGGAGATGCTTGCCTCTAGCAAACTTGCTCAATCCTACCTTGATATGCTCTTTCTCCATTTTGAGCTTCTTGTTCTCTTCCTTGAGAATATCATTGTTCTTCTCTTCCTTGACTTTCTTGTTTTCTTCTTTGAGCTTCTCATTCTCAAGGATCAACTCTTTGTCATGATCAAGAGTTTCTAGCACAATGGTGTTGTGACTTTTCATCTCTTCAAGATCTTTCATGAGCTTCTCATTGTCACTCTTGAGCTTGACATACTCATCATAGTCATTGCACTCAACCACTTGCTTGCCTTTGCTACTAGATCCATGCTCAATGCTTTCATCAATCAAATCATCACATGAGGTAGCTATATCAATCTTAACAACATGGTTAGTAGCATCATGTGGCTCATTTGGTAAGAATTCTTGTGCAATAATAAGGGTATCATAATTGATCTTTAGAGTTGTATATTCATCTTTTAGCTTGTTGTGACTAGTGATAAGCTCATTGTGCACCCACTCAAGTTTATCATTTTTATCTTTAAGCTCTTTCTTAGAAGATTTGAGCTCCTTGAGTTTGGATGATAGAGAATCATTTGTTTCTTTGAGCTCATCATTAGCCTTTTCTAATGTATCACACTTAGCTAAGAGTGAATCATTTTTAGCATCAAGTTTTTCATTTGTAGCTCTACTCTTTCTAATGATCTTAGTATATTTTCTTAGTATTTTGACAAGATCATCATATGTAGGTGAGTCATCATCATCGCTATCGCTATCATCATCGCTAGCATGTTCATCATCACTACTATCATCACTCTTAGTTACCTTGCGTTCACCTTTGGCCATAAGGCATAGGTGTGTAGAGGATGATGGCGATGATGGTGGTGAAGATGCAAGATCAATAGCAATGGCGGCCACCTTTTCATCATCACTATCATCATCGGATGATCCACTTGATGAATCAGTGTCCATGAGCCAATCACCGACAATATAGGCCTTGCCACTCTTCTTCTTCTTGTAGAACTCCCTCTTTTTGCCATCTCTCTTCTTGTATGGCTTGTTCTTTTTCTTTTCATCTTCATCACTTGAATCATCTTTCTTGCCCTTGTTCTTGAACTTGTCTTTCTTGGGCTTTGTGCATTGATGAGCTAGGTGGCCAAGTTTGCCACAATTGTAGCAATCCATCTCGGAGATTGGCTTTCTTCTTGAGCTAGTGAAGAACTTCTTCTTCTTGCCATCAAACTTGATGCCACTCTTGTTTAGCCTTTTTAGCATCTTGGTGGTCTTCTTCACCATGAGGGCAAGGCTTTCTTCATCATCTTCATCACTTGAGCTCTCATACTCAAGTCTTGCTTTGCCCTTGTCTTGGCTAGCTTTGAATGCTAAGTCCTTCTCTTTCTTCTTTGTAGAGGATGAGCCATCTTGTGGTGTGATGTGCATGTATATCTCATGAGCATTGATCTTTCCCAAGATTTGTGTCGGTGTAGCGGTGGAAAGATCACCTTGATGTAGCACGGTCACAATGTGCCCATATTTGTCAATGGGGAGGACACTCAAGATTTTTCTCACAACGTCGGATGGTGACATTTGAGTAAGTCCAAGCCCATTGACTTCCTCTACAAGAACATTTAATCGAGAATACATCTCATTAGCACTTTCTTTGGGAAACATCTCAAAAGAATTTAGCTTTTTAATTACAAGATGATAGCGTTTCTCACGCTCACTCTTGGTTCCCTCATGGAGCGCACAAACGTCCGACCATAGTGCATGGGCGTCTTTGTGGTTCCTTACACGATTGAACACATCTTTGCAAAGGCCTCTAAAGATTGTGTTGTGAGCCTTTGCATTCCATTTTTCATAGTTCACTTCATCGCCTTGAAGTTGTGCGGCATTCTTAGGTGTTGGGAACCCTTGAGAGGCGGCTCTAAGTATTCCAACGTCTAGAGCTTCTAAGTACGCTTCCATGCGGATTTTCCAATATGGAAAATCATCTCCCTCAAAGATAGGAGGAGGTCCATCCCCGTGAGACATCTTGCTCTAAGCGATTAAGCTTAAAAACATGAGCACGAGGCTCTGATACTAATTGAAAGGATCAAGATGCCCAAGAGGGAGGGGTGAATTGGGCTAATTCGAAATTCTCTTGCAATAATCAAATCCTACGGATAGCCCAATTAACCCCTTGTGCCTAAAAAAGTGTTTCTATTAAACTAATGCACAACGAACTCGCAACCTATGTTCCAAACTTACTCTAGCAAGCAATTCTATGGATGTAAAACAAGTATTGAATTGCTCAAAGTAAATACTCAAGGTAAGTGCTCAAAGTAAATAGAGAGAGAAGGGAACGCGGCGATGTTTTGCCGAGGTATCGGAGAGTCGCCACTCCCCACTAGTCCTCGTTGGAGCACCCGCACAAGGGTGTAGCTCCCCCTTGATCCGCGCAAGGATCAAGTGCTCTCTACGGGTTGATTCTTCGACACTCCGTCGCGGTGAATCACCCAAAGCCGCTCACAACTTGAGTTGGGTCACCCACAAGCTCTGCTGGGTGAACACCAAACTCCCAATCACCACGAAGCCATCTAGGTGATGGCGATCACCAAGAGTAACAAGCACGAACTCTCACTTGACCACGCGAAGCCTAATGAGAAGATGGATGCACACTTTGCTACTCTTGAGTTGCTAGTGAGGCTACTCTCTTGGATTCTCAAATCACAAACACCTCACTAGGACCTTGCTCTTCTTGGCACTCACAAACGTGTTTCTTAGCTGTTGGAATGAGCAAAAGTTACTCCACTCACGAGTGGAGCTTCTATTTATAAGGCAGCCTGAAAAACGAACCGTTATGAGCTTCTGCGGGATGACCGGACGCTCCGATCGTTTTGACCGGACGCTCCGGTTAGTTCAACCCACGAACAGTTTTCAAGTGATGACCGGACACTGTCAGGGTCTGGTCAGTACCGACCGGACGCGTCCGGTCGCTCTTGGATGCTTACCGTAAACGACCGGACGCTGGATACTCAGGGTCCAGTCACCACTGACCGGACGCGTCCGGTCACTCTTTCCCAAGTCTGGACCCTTACTGGAGTCGACCGGACGCTAGCCCTCAGCGTCCGGTCACATGACCTTCCAGCGTTCGGTCACACCAGACTTGTTCTTCACGGTCAAATGAACTGACCGGACCCTGTGGCCAGCGTCCGGTCGCACCGGAGCCAGCGTCCGGTCAGTGTTTGACCCTCCATTCACTTCCAACTTTCGAACATATGTGAATGAAGTTTGCTCCAAAGGATCTTAGGCATTCATAGGAGCTACCTAGAGCTAGTTTTAACAAGTGTGCACCACACCTAACTCACTAGACTCAACTAGGTCAAGCTACCCGTTCATACCCCCCTTAATAGTACGGCCAAAGGAAAAACAAAGTCCTAAACTACTCTAAGTGTCTCTCCAACTCCAATCGACACTTAGAACTAGTTATCCTTAACCTTGTCGTCCATCCTTTAAAAACCGAAATGATTTCCATCGTAGGGGCATGACAACCTCGATTGCCCAATCGATCTCCATTACCATGACCTAACTTAATTGCCTCTGCAAAACACACGTTAGTCATAATAATCTTGTATTGACATTAATCACCGAAATCCAACTAGGGGCCTAGATGCTTTCAATCTCCCCCTTTTTGGTGATTGAAGACAATACCACCTCGAGTATGTTATGGAGTGAGGTTTTTAGACGGGCTTGATTCATATAAGCTTTTGTCAATAAGAACACAAGAGTTAGGCAAGCTTATATGACCCAAGCCATCACAATGTACTCAAAGGATATGAATAAAGCATGAGTACAAGTAACAAAGCTCATTTGCTTCGAAGTGTAAACGCGGAAGCAAAAGCAAATGAGCATTACACAAGTGATATGACATATAGATAATGCAAAGTAGAAATCACACATGTCAAATATCACAATCACGAAGATAGCACTATCACATATATATAATAGTATGCATGAAAGTAAACTCACGAATGCACAAGTAATAGTGTATCACACAAATAAAACTCCAAATGTATATAATAGGCTAATACTAGATACCTGACTCTGAAGCTAGGTGAGGCTAACCACTAGGACACCTGTACGGGAGGTGACGTGAACTGAGCTGGAGGCTGTCCCTGACTCTGAAGCCCGATGGGCTGTACTGCTGGAGTCGTCGAAGTGGTAGGAGGCTGTGCAAGTTGGGGCGAAGGCTATGGCAGTGGGACCCCAATGGCTGTCACTACATGCTGCATGAATCCCATGAGCTGCTGCTGCATAAGTAACTGCTGGTGCTGAAGGAGCTGCTGCTGCCGCTGAAACTCGTCCTGACGAGCCTGAAACTGGGCGAAGTTGGCAGCTGTCTCCTGTGCTTGTCGTGTCTGATCCTGCTGCATCCGCTCAAGAATAGCAATGAGAGCGGGGTCTGTCTGTAGAGTAGGTGGAGCAGAACTGGAGCTACCGGCCTCTGCATCGTGTCTGCGTGGAGGCATCTAAGGTATAGGCTGGTAGTCATCGTCAGAGCTGTCACTATACTTGCTCACCTCCTGCTGTGCCTCTAGCTCCTCCTCCTCAGTAGCTGCAATCCCTCTAATGATCTCATCCTGCTGAGCTGCGGACTCTGGAATGTCGGGACGATGGCTAGGCTGTCTGGGTGCCTGAGGAGTGGCGTGTCTGATCCTCTGTGACAGGTTGTAAGCTGGGAACTCTGTGGTGGCACCTATATACTCATCCATCATACCAGGGGCTTATCAAGCACTATTCTGTGGATGAGGAACGTGATCCAGTGAGCATAGGGAAGCTGCCTGCGACCCTTGAATCCCTCAGCTATAGTATCCTCCATCTCTAAAAGAAGGAGGTCCCAGATGTCAAATACTGTCCTCTGCATGATGGCATTGAGAAGCCAGAGCTGTAAGCGAGTCAGGCCCTCCCTATATCCCTACCTGGGAGTAGTGTCCTCCTGATGATGGCCTCTAGTACCCTCGCTGTAGGAGTCAAGTCACTGGGGTTCCTGCTCGACCCCTCACCAAAAGGCTCCTTGAAGTAATGTCGCACTAAATTTGTAGGGGGCACCTGCCCTCCATGAGGACGCCTGGGAGGCTCCTGCTGTCCATAGCAAACCTCATGCATCTTAACAGGCTACTCCTGTAGCCTCAGTATCTCTTTGGCTCTGCCACTCGTCACTCTGTAGTCTTTGCCTTTGAAAGCAAAGTGAATGAATCTGTGATGAGGATCGATGTAGAGTGAGGCATAAAACTGACGGACCCAAGATGGTACATATATGCCCGTCCGTCCAATCAAATCTGTCAGTCCTGGCAAATATGACAAGTATGGATGAATGCTCTCTCCGGCTGCTGCCACAATAGCGTCCGGTCGCTCTTGGATGCTTACTATAAACGACCGGACGCTGGATACTCAGGGTCCGGTCACCACTAACCGGATGCGTCCGGTCACTCTTTCCCAAGTTTGGACCCTTACTGGAGTCGACCGGACGCTAGCCCTCAGCGTTCGGTCACACGACCTTCCAGCGTCTGGTCACACCAGACTTATTCTTCATGGTCAAATGAACTGACCGGACCCTGCGGCCAGCGTTCGGTCGCACCGGAGCCAGCGTCCGGTCAGTGTTTGACCCTCCATTCACTTCCAACTTTCGAACATATGTGAATGAAGTTTGCTCCAAAGGATCTTAGGCATTCATAGGAGCTACCTAGAGCTAGTTTTAACAAGTGTGCACCACACCTAAATCACTAGACTCAACTAGGTCAAGCTACCCGTTCATACCCCCCTTAATAGTACGGCCAAAGGAAAAACAAAGTCCTAAACTACTCTAAGTGTCTCTCCAACTCCAATCGACACTTAGAACTAGTTATCCTTAACCTTGTCGTCCATCCTTTAAAAACCGAAACGATTTCCATCGTAGGGGCATGACAACCTCGATTGCCCAATCGATCTCCATTACCATGACCTAACTTAATTGCCTCTGCAAAACACACGTTAGTCATACTAATCTTGTATTGACATTAATCACCGAAATCCAACTAGGGGCCTAGATGCTTTCACTGCCCATCAAGGACAGCATCCTTGACTAGCTAGGACAGCATCTTAGCATCTAGGACAACATCTGTTTTTAGGACAGCATGTTAGCATCTAGCATCGTGGCATATGCTTGGCTGGCTAGCAGCCTATAAATATATATCTCCAACCCCTCAGGTTGGCATGGCATTTGTGTGAGAAATAAACCAGAAAATTGCCCCAACTCCTAGTGTCATGCTCTCTCGATGAGAGAAAATTCTGCTACTAACAAGAGTAAGAATTCAGCGACTACCAACTTAGTTTGTAAGACCGGTAAGACTCAACTCTTTAGCTTCTCTTCCTCTCAACTCTTACGGCATTGTCGTCCTGCCTAGACATTCAGTAGTTGCAAAAAGTTCAGTACAACATCACCAAAGAGTCTTACACGGTTACACCTCTTGTACCATACATTGAAAAGAATAGTGAAAATTTGAGTGCAAAATAATGCTAAAAGATTAAAATTCTTTGCAAATTAGTAATATGGACAAGTTGTTTTGCTTAGCAGATTGCACCGGCATCAAAATGCTGCACTCAAACAAAGCTGGCCAAGAGTCCAAGCCCGAAACTCTTGTCCAAAAGGTGCTATCATGGCCGGTCTATGATATCTTGACCTGCAAGCGGCCCTCTATTGAGGTAACAATGACAAAGCAACACTCCTTATTTTGCAACTGCCAGAATGCTCCACGTCAAGGTTGTCATGCTGTTGTATGCAGGTGAAGGAAATCCGAAGGAATTTTAAACTTGCAAGCACTATACAGAAGCATTTCGAAGTTCAATGCTAGAGAAAATCTTTCATCAAATCGAATCGGCCATGGTTACCATATCCAAAGGCATAGATGTGCATTATTATGGTAGGAACCTAGACTGTGATATGCCAAATAAATACAGTGTCAAGCTCTGTCTACACAAGGGGAAGAATTCACCAAGAACAAGTGATGTGATGCTATTATCAGCAAGGAATTTAGAGTCTAGGGATCAAATCTTCAAGGATAATTCCTTTTGCACAATCCTAGTAGTTACGTGGGTCAGTGAGGAAGTTTGTGAATTTGAGAAGTGTTTTACAGTGTGGATGGATGTCTTGCTATCAGAATCGCCGCATTAGGGCAGCCGGGATAAGTTTTACCAAGTCATGCATCTAGCTAATCTGAAAACTGATGAATGTATTTGGCAAGCGATAACGAATGGTTTCAAAGATACATCAGGAGTAATCAATCTCATATTGAGTAAGAGTAATAATGGCGTAAGTATTGACATATCTCTCGTTCTCTCTCTATTCTGTACTTGGGATAACTATTGCTTGAAAGGGTTGAACTTTGGAATGTCATGCATGTGTGCTCTTATGTTAAAATGATGAATCATGATTATGTTTGTTATGCAAGTTTTAATCTTTACTTTATCCCTCATTTAAATATGTGTTAATTTGCTTCTTCCAAGAGTCCTTCTCTATCTCTCTATCATTCAACTCTCTCCCTCTACTCAGCTTCTGAAACTCCTTGTCCAGCTTCTAGAACTCGTCCTTCTGCTGCTTAACGCGATTTTTCAAATATACTTTTGACAGATCTTTATCTTCCTTCACCTTCAGACGCTCCTCATTACCCAACAGAATGATGTCCTGAATTGATTCGGCTTCAGATGAGTTCTCTAATAGAGAAACAAGTTGACGAGTCAATCGCCCTAGAGCTGTGTTCGTTGGAGCACATACAAGAACTCTAGGTTTCTTAGCCATCTTCAGAAGGAAATACAAGATTACTGAGATTGTCTTAGTTTTACCAGTGTCGGGTGGACCCCAAACTAGCCGTACAGAACTAGAAGAGTGCTCAGTTGCTGAAATACAGCTTGCTACTACATTACCCTTGGATTGATTAAGTCCAAACTGAACAATGGCAGCCTCAGAACTACTTGATTTATTTTCTCCGTTAGGCTACAACATATATTAAAAAAACGCTATCAGTGATTACCGAAAATATCACCACCATAGAAATTGTACATGCAGCCATTTTCAGCACATGAGCAAAGTGGTGCTTCACTTCATTCTTTAGCAAGACCATACTGGTACAATTAATTACATGGATCACAAACCACTATTATCATAGTTATTTATTCTTAGTTATAGATCACATGAAAAGCATATTAACACATATTCAAATGAGGGATAAAGTAAAGATTAAAACTTGCATAAGAAACATAATCATGATTCATCATTTTAACATAAGAGCATACATGCATGACATTCCAAAGCTCAACCTTTCAAGCAATAGTTATCCCAAGTACAGAATAGAGAGAGAAAGAGAGAGATGTCTATACTTACGCCATTATTACTTTTACTCAATATGAGATTGATTACTCCTGATGTATCTTTGAAACCATTCGTTATCGCTTGCTAAATACATTCATCAGTTTTCAGATTAGCTAGATGCATGACTTGGTAAAACTTATCCCGGCTGCCCTCATGCGGCGATTCTGATAGCAAGACATCCATCCACACTGTAAAACACTTCTCAAATTCACACACTTCCTCACTGACCCACGTAACTACTAGGATTGTGCAAAAGGAATTGTCCTTGAAGATTTGATCCCTAGACTCTAAATTCCTTGCTGATAATAACATGGCATCACTTGTTCTTGGCGAATTCTTCCCCTTGGGTAGACAGAGCTTGACACTATATTTATTTGGCATATCACAGTCTAGGTTCCTACCATAATAATGCACATCTATGCCTTTGGATATTGTAACCATGGCCGATTCGATTTGATGAAAGATTTTCTCTAGCATTGAACTTCGAAATGCTTCTGTATAGTGCTTGCAAGTTTGAAATTCCTTCAGGATTTCCTTCACCTGCATACAACAGCATGACAACCTTGACGTGGAGCATTCTGGCAGTTGCAAAATAAGGAGTGTTGCTTTGTCATTGTTACCTCAATAGAGGGCCGCTTGCAGGTCAAGATATCGTAGACCGGCCATGATAGCACCTTTTGGACAAGAGTTTTGGGCTTGGACTCTTGGCCAGCTTTGTTTAAGTGCAGCATTTTGATGCCGGTGCAATCTGCTAAGCAAAACAACTTGTCCCTATTACTAATTTGCAAAGAATTTTAATCTTTTAGCATTATTTTGCACCCAAATTTTCACTATTCTTTCCAATGTATGGTACAAGAGGTGTAACCGTGTAAGACTCTTTGATGATGTTGTACTGAACTTTTTGCAACTACTGAATGTCTAGGCAGGACGACAATGCCGTAAGAGTTGAGAGGAAGAGAAGCTAAAGGTCCTCCTCAATTTATATTCCTGCACTCATTTTTTTTCTATGCTTGCTCTTAGCTATGTATTGGATTTGTCTCGCATGCATATAATAACCACCCTCCCTAAATTTATAAATGGGCTTTACTGTCACTTCTCATGATTGAGATCTTCCAGCTTAGACATATACTGTCTATGCACACTGAGTACAATTTTTTGTTATAATACCATAGCAGGGGTTAGTCTACATATGCACAGCCCAACAATCATGTACCTATTTCAAAAGGTAACCAAATCACCTTTTCATTCAAACATACTTTAGGACGACAAAACATTTACTTTGGTTCTGCTACCTTGAACCAATCTTTTCCCACGTGCTGCTCCATCACAATTTGTATAGGACTGCGCTGCCCTGGGGGCATTTTCGAAACTTTAGCTAATGTCGGTCCATTTATCATTGCAGGGGTTAATCCATATATGCACAGCCCAAACATCATGTGCGCGTTTCAAAAGGTAAGCAAATCACTTTTTCATTCAAACATTGCTTTGGTTGTACTTCCTTAAAGCCGTCTTTTCCAACATGGTGCTCCATCCCAATTTGTGTAATACTGCACTACCCTGGGAGCATTTTTGAATGTTTACCTGATGGTATTTTAATTCAACGAATCCGTGTCCTCAAAAGTTATTGCTATTCGTATACCAATTCATGCCTGTACGTTCCTTATCATGCATTTGTCCCTTCTTTCCCTGGCAATTTATTTTTATATTTTCTGCATAGTCACATTGTTTCATGCTACATTCCTATGATTCTGCAGCTGTTAGGTAGAATATGCTCCAGTCATATCACCCTCACCTTATATCATGAGTTCTTGCTTTCAATGCTACTATCATATTCTGTGGAATGATAAAATCGTATTGCCTTTTGTTCAAATAATTTTGCGATATCTTTGCTTGCCTTTTGTTTAAATGCTTCGTATGCGCACATGTGTAGATGACCAGTCCTGTCCTTCCCATTCTCTTGCTGTTGAAGACAGTATACATGGATACACCATACGGGCAACAATTTCCTTACGCAATGAAAAATGCTTTCATCTGCGCTTTCACTAATAATTATATATTTTTTGTGACTGATATTGCTATGTTTAATTAAAACCTTGGTCTCTACATGTGCTTTCAGGACACCGCTTCCAATGGTTGCAGGTTTCAGAAAAAGTTTTCCTGTTGCCAACTTATAAATTCCATTCCTCTTTGTACCAACCAATGTCGCTCCTGTAAATTTCGAATGGACAAAACTGCTGTTATTCCAAACAGATTACTGTCAACCAATTCAGAAGTGTACTAACTTGCAACTAAACCGTTGATCTTTCCTTTTTTTCATCTTGCTCTGTTGTGCCGCGCGACCCTGCTAGTATCTTAGGTGTTTGGGTATTTCCATTGTCGACCATGCTGATTATAAGCTTTGAAAAAGCACTAAATGCATACTTGAACGAGCAGCTCATTATATGGCAAAGATGATGGCCAGCTTACAGTTTATTTTGACCATGAGAACTACAAGTTCTACATTCTTTTTTTTTCGGCGTAAAACAAGTTTTACATTCTGAACTCAACCTTGTGACACTCTTTATTTTGTTTTTGCACTCCATACGTGGTAATTTGCAATATGTTTCTCTTAAGTACACATTCCATTTGATCCTGGTAATCTCCAAAGCTATGAAGGGTGACTCTGGACTTAGGTGTTGTTTGTTTCTTCAAAGGCAACGTCTGTTATGAATTTAGGCATTTTCATGTTTGATTTAATCTAGAAAATCCATAGCAAATTGGTAACAACATGTATGTGCACGTGTGATATTACTACTTGCACTAATAGCAGATATGAACATGAACGACATGCAGATCATGGCGGAAAAAGATTGAATTTAACAAATTCAAGAATACAATTATACCCAGCGGAGGGACTCATGCTCAAGGCACCGGCGGCTCCACACGCACTAGTCGACATAGTGTGTTGCTCAATGTCGCGGACCACAGTCGATGCAGGAAGATGTTCGCAGTGCAGTCCCTCGAACACCAGGAAGTAGACAATCCGAGGAAGAAGAAGAAGACGACGTCGGCAGCCACCAGGAAGAAAACGATCTGAGGAAGTTAGCGAGCAGTCGTGGAGACGCTCCCCAAAAACCTAATCACACGCACACCTGAGCAGGTGTCACAGATGCGGACGGCGGTTTTGGAGGCTTGCTCTCCCAACTCTCCGTGTGCGTAGAGGATTTGGATGGGGAAGCTCGGGAGCAACTCAACAGAAGAATGATGGTGCTGGATGTGTTGTATCTCGTTCACGCGGCTGATGGCGAGCATGTAACACCCTAGGTGTTAAGCATGCATTTAGCCTTGGCATTGCATGAGCATAAGCATCATTGATCCTTTATGAGCATGAGCATCTCAAATAGTATCTCTATGTTGGCTTATATTGCATGTGTTGTTACTTAAATGCCTTACATATGCTAGGGTTTACATGTAACTAATGTATAAAATGATTGTGGAACCCTAGGAGTACCTTAAACATGTTTAGAATATCACATGGAACAACTTTGGTATTCATAACTAAGGCTAGTTTGGTCTCTAAGTCATAGTTATAGTGTAACTTATCATTTTCAAGTTGTATGTTTGACCTAAGTTGAACTATGTCATAGAGTGTTTGCATGGCAGTGCACCCTTAAGCAAAGTGTGTGTTAGTACCTGATTTGAGCAACAACTTTTATTTTTGGGTCATGAGCTAATTCGGTGCCTAACATGGTCATTTAGAGCTCACAAGAATCAACATTGTACTATTTTTGGAACTTAGAAATTTGTCTAAGTCAGATTGGTTTTACAGTTTCGATGTGCCTGACTTTGTGATAATGCAACTTGCTACCCTTTGCGAATTAGACCTAGATCACTTAAGCAAAATTGGAGCTGGTACGTAGATCTACAACTTTTATTAATAGAGTTTTTGCTAACTCGCTTTGGTTTAGGAGTTTGGAGAGGTTAATTTGGCGTTGTTAGACGAACGCTTGGTGCTCTGATGGCCAACTCGGCCTGGCCATCGTGGCCGACTGAGGGCAGAGCTTGGCCGCCGCGTGGTCGCCGCTGGCCGGCGTCGGGCCCCCATCGCGGCAAGGTGGTGTGTGGTTAAGACGAAGCCGTGCTGCTCGTTTCACTTCCTCAGTTGCATTATCTCACTCTCCGCCGCTCTCTCTCTCGCGCGCGCACACACAGCAGAACCACGGAGCTCGCCGCGCCATCGCACTGCTCCGCCATTGCCTAGCTCCTTCACCACCGCACCATTGCCGCCTCAAGCTAGCCAGCAGCTTCGCCGTCTTCCTCTCTACCTCCTCGATGCAGTAGCAGGGCCAGGCAAGCCACGATGAGGGCGAATTCGCCGTTCTTGCGCTCGCCGGAATCTTGGTTTCCATGGCCGCCTTCACGGCAAGCTCACCGTCGCTCGGCTCTCTTACTCCTTCCTTCTTGGTCACGTTAGCGCTAGATACTGGTGTAGCCTAGCTTCAGGTGTGACCATTACGGCGTATCGTAGCCTCGCCGCCGCGCTCTAGCCGCCGCACCACCGCGCACATGGACGGACCCCGACAGCGCATCCCAACTAACCTAGGTAGCCTCGGTAGGTTTGCGTGGTCATCGCAGAGCCCATGCGCTTCTCGCCGGGCCATGCCGTGGCTAGTAACGGTCGGTGCACCTCTACGCAGCGCCGTCGTGCCGCCATGGCCGGCGACGAGCCCGCTCCGGTGCGTCCGCGCCTCCACTACCTATACCAGTCGACGCAGGTGAGTGAGGAGAGCACGATGGTGGGGTTGGTTTCACCGGAAACCTCGCCATCGGCGAGCTAGCGCTGGTCAACCACCGTGCCCTGTTTCGGTTCGCACACGTCAGTGGCTGCAGTTTAGGGTTTTGTTATTTCTTTTCCAGATTTTTATACTAACTTTGGAAAATCATATCTAGAGCTAGGAATGTCCAATTTTGGTGAACCAAAATTTTTTGGATTCCTCATGAAGTGTAGTATTTTATAAAAATATGAAATGCATTGTTTATAGTATTTTTCAAGGTGAATAAAATATAGCTAGATAAGTGCTTTTTTAATGTCTTCAATCTTGTAAAATGCAAAATTGGAGCTTGGAAAGTGATAAAATTGTGCTAATTTTGCTGATCTTGTGTTGACATGCTCTAGCTAGGAAAAATAATAAACTTGCAGTAAACTTGATTGGAGTAGGGTATTTCTATTTATCTATTAATAAATGATATTTCTAAGGAAAATTTTAGGGATAAAAATAAGTAACAAATTGCCATGAAAAATTTTGTACAGTATTATGGCACTAGGATGAAGCTAAGAAAAATATAAAATCTGTTGCTTGACATTTTTTTATAGGGTTAACTATTTTTACTAAAATAAACCTTGCTAGATTGTCATTTTTGTAGAGGATGCTATACACGTTCAAATAGTATGACATTTTTACAGTAGTCTTTTGGGAGCATTTGGAAGCTACTGTAATGTTCTGAGAATTTATTGTGTACATTTAGTATATGTTTATTATTTCACCTAATTATCTAATTAAATTAATAAAAGCATTTAAATAAATGAATTGGGCTTAACCATTATGTTTTCTTGAGTGTATTTGATATTATTTAACTGTTGGTATACTTGGTGATGTCCAATTTTGAAGGCTTGTATGCAGTAAAAATACTATTGCTCTATAATTCACTTTAGAGGTGTTTTTGGACAGATTATGTTGTTGGGTATTTTGCATAGTCAAAATGAAGTTTACTGTAAAAATGGTTAATAACAAAGTTGTAGGGAACTTCTTCATCTATCTCGTGTTACAATTTTAGGGCAATAGGCAAAATGGTTTAGGAGTTATAGCTGTTTAAAGTTAGGCTTCTGAAATACTTGTTCTCTAGAATTTCTGGACATAACTGAAAAAATTGCCTGTTTTGGTTAGGATAGAGTTTGAATTAGCTTTTGGTGATTAAATAAGAGTTGTAGAAAATTTTATAAGCTTTCCAGAAAGTCTAAGATCACAGTATATGGATAAGTAGAACTACAGTTATGATGTAAACTTGTAATTGCTATGTGTAGCTCTGAAATTGTCTTGTGATGAATATTGGAAGTTGATAGAGAAGAGATATGCACCTACTCAGTAAACAAGGAGTTAGCGTTGTTATCATTGTGTAACTTAACATCATTATCATAGCATGTACATTCCCCTATCACATCCTCCATGATCCTTCTTTTGCATTCATGGAACTTACTTATGCATATGCATGCAACAGGTGCAGCCAAGGAGATCACGTTGGTGGAACTCGACGCCGATCCACAAGAGGAGAGCCAAGAGGTGCAGCACTAGGAGATTCCAGGAGGAGAGCCTAAAGCTGACCATCTTCCTGAGTGCCCGGATCATCAACCTGCCACGTTCGTGAAAGGCAAGCCCCAGAGCATTATAAGTTTCCCTATTTTATTAATGTCACCTAAGTTACTCGTATTGATGCATTACGTGATAGGAGTAGTTTGGAAACACTTGCTGCATATTACCTTTCCTTGTCCAGAAATATCTACCATGAATCCTATTTAAGTCCAGGAATGCTTATTATGCTTAGCTATGCTTAGACTGGTACAAGTCGGGTGATTTCCTGTTACCTGCGAGCTATAGGTGATAGCTTAATCACGATTGGCTATATTGTGCTATCGTGGAACATAACCTGATGTGGTTGATTAATTGGAGACCGGACATAGTCTTATGTTGTGGTAAGTATAGTGATTACGTTTGTATCGTTTAAGGACCGGTCGTTGGAGGTCATGTTGAACGCATGCCTCTCACATAGATGACCGGATAAGTTGTTTCGACCACGAAGCCGAGTAGCTCAACTCAGGCTTGAGATACGAGCAGTTAAAGTGCGTACCCTGAAGGCAGTAAGGATATGCTAAGAGCCATTAACGTAAGCCCAAGGGCAGGTCAGAGTCCCGAGCCTCCTAACATGTTGATTGTATCTTTGAGGGTGCGGCGTTGGTCTTACCCGCGATTGTACTTGAGTTGTACCAAAGGTGACCTGATGCGACCCTGACGGGGAAGTATGGGTGTGTGTTAGGAATAATTCCCCAGCTGGGTAAGAATTGATTCGAATCACTGTCTCTCCTAGATAGTGAGAACTTGACAGGAGTACACTTCATCGTAGTAATTGATGGAAGTGCTGGTTATGAGATTATGAAAGAAATCAACTGGATATGGTTATTATTGTGTTGACTTAATGGTACCAACATGTTTGGTATAGATTAGTTGCTAATCTAGTATGAGATAGGATTAATAACTGGTGATTCACAATTTAAGAGATATTGGACAACTAATGTTTTTTTATGCAAATAATGTCTACCAGCTCTACTTATAAAGTCCTGCATACTCCTTGGTGTCTTAGCAATTTAGTTGATGCCGGGTAAGTCTAGCTGAGTACCTTCTTGTACTTAGAGTTTTATTCTTATTGTTGCAGATAATGTTATGTACCACGGCTACTCCAAGAACTACTTTGCTCCTGTAGTGGATGAGGAATAGGACCATGGGCATGGTCATTCTGTATACCATCTCACCCTTGTGTTTTTGGTTGGAGATGACTATGAAAACTAGCTATGACGTGTGATGTTGATGTTAAACTACTTTGCTTCCGCTATTTAAACTAAATTTGTAATAACTATGTGAACTCCGATGTATGTGAGATATTTGTGAACTGTGATGTAACATGTGACTGGTTATGTTGAATCATGTACGATCTTGGCTTGTATGTTGGTTGAATCTAGATCCTTCATGATACTCGACAGACTACCGGATTTATATGGGCTCAAGTGTGATGGTTTGACTGCCTTGGTGGTTGCTATTGTACTTGTGCTCTTATAAATTGGATGGTTCTGTGATAGAGCACACCTTTCTTATAGACGCGGAGGGTGGAAGGTGAAGTGAAGAGGATGAACCTGGATGTCATGTGCGTCATGAAGAGTCCACAATCACCAGTAACCTCCGCCATAAACATGGGGTTAGTAGTAACTCCCATGGTAACCATAACTATGGCTGTTACAAGTTTAGCCACCAATTGCATTCAGTCTACCATTTTATTGCACCTAGCATTTAATCCGGACCTTAAAATTTATTTGATTTTCATTGAATAATATTAGTCCATGTCCAATAAAATCCAACAGCGTCAACATAAAAGGAATGGTTACACTGCAGAATGGGAAGGAAATCAACAATTCACTTGTTTTATTTGGTTCTGGTGCGGCAATTGGAAGCAAGTTTGTTATGACATTGATGCGAGCGTAAGCGGTTACCGCCCAGAATCGAGCATAATCAACGTATGCAACAGCCATATCTATTTTCGAGGACCATGGATGGTAGAGACTGAAACTTTATTCCAATATCTAAAAAACCTATTTTTGAGGAATCCGATTACACCACACCTGAAACAATCCGATCACCCTACAAAATAAGCCAAGCAAACAACACCTTAATGTTTTTGTAACGATGACTCCACTACCTGTATTCTAGACCTCATTATTAATTTATTTTATATGTTTTTGACTTGACTAGATCTTGTTTTGCCTCAAAACAATCAGATTTGGCCTCCCTTGTTACTGCCACGTCATGAAGTGAAGGGGAATGACATTTAGTCCCCCTGTGATGCCACGTCAGGCCATGGCGTGACAGTCATCAATAGCTGCCTTGGCTAGTACGACGTCACCGTAGGATTCATCAACGTCATGATGATTCAAGTGCGCGACGACTCCAGTGTTTAAGTTTGTTTGGGTGAATTTTTTTTTCGTATGTGTGCTACAGTGGTAGGATGTCTCGGCTCTGTTCGACAGAACTTATTTTGGCTCCGGCTGATTTGTATGGCTGATTTGTTGTGAGAGAAAAAACACTGTTTTCTGACCGACTGATTCTGGCTGATAAGCTCAAGCAAACAGAGAATCTTGGAGCTGGAACAAGAACCTGATGTGCTCCCTGATTTGACTGAAATGGGATCGGTGATTAATAGTTTGTCAAAGATCAAACAAAAAGAGACATTCTGTAAGCTATGCAGTGATGAAATGCACTGCATCTTCCTTATCTACTTGCAGCCTTACTGGAAGTTGACCAATTCTCTCCGGTGTTCCCTTCTTCAAATGCGGAATTGCATAATGTTGCCCTCCTTTTGCAAGCATTATCTCCCTCATGCATGCTTGTAGTGTAAGGAACACACGATTTGACCTGTCCACCGGGTATTCTAGATAGGCTTTAATCACATTAGCCTCAATTTCTTGGATGTTTGACGAAGATGACTTTTCAAACAATGCCTGCAAGGCTGCAAAAAAACCTAGATCCAAAATAATAAGATCCGGAGAATTAGGTGGCTGACACATCAACCTTATATCCCACCCATCTTCTTGTGCAACACGGCAAAAATCCGGGTCATCAACTGCAATATGCGTCTTCGCGTTGTCTTGTTGAATGAATATTGGACACCCTCGTTCTTCAGCAGGCCATTTTTCTTTGATGGCAGGCAAGACCTTTTCGATCAGAAACTTATGGATAGTTTCCCTCGTGACCGATGTCATGGCCTTGAGCTCCAAGGTTCCTATATTCAACTATGCAAGTAGAGTAACTAACATAAGTAGAGTTGCTATATGTACCGGTAGTTGCTCCTAAGTAAACAAAATTAAATTTCATACCTCTCGGCCTATTGGGACTTCTTCTCTTGGCCGGCTCCAATTTAGTGAAGGAAAAAAATCCTATTTTACCATCAAATGTGCATACACCATTCTCAAACCTCGGGAGGGCTGTCACACCTAGAAACATCACCTTCTCAATGAAATTTTTGCTCTTCACGGCTCTTCGAGGGATCTGTTCGCCCGGCGCCAAGTAATAAATTGGGTTTTTCTTTGCCCTATAAAACCATTTCTCATCTATGTAAATGACATTGTACAAAGATTTGAATGTTGGGTCATCTGGTAAACTATGGCTGTCAAGCATTTGTGTGCAAAATCGCACACGTTCCTTCATGTTTTGTTTAGTTAAGGTGAACTTTATGGCATTTGTATGGCGCCTAAACTTTCCTTCTTTTAGACTCCTATGCAATGTACTCCTTGACATATGCAAGGCACTGGCTAGGTCACGGATAGTATGACGCTGTCTAAGTGGCACATTGAAAGCTCTAGTTTGGTTTTGGTTAATTGATAAAACCCTAAGTGCTAACCTAGTTTATCAAAGTGATTATGAGATAGGTAGCACTACTCTAAGTGATGAAGCAATGGTAAAGATCATGATGATGGTGATGGCATGGTGATGATCAAATGCTTGAACTTGGAAAAGAAGAAAGAGAAAAATAAAAGGCTCAAGTCAAAGGTATAAATAGTAGGAGCCACTTTGTTTTAGTGATCGAGACACTTAGTGGGTGTGATCACATTTAGGATCGATAGCCGTACTATTAAGAGAGGTGAAACTCGTATTGAAATGCGGTTATCAAAGTGCCACTAGATGCTCTAACTCATTGCATATGCATTTAGAATCTAGTGGAGTGCTAACACCCTTGAAAATATTTGTGAAAATATGCTAATACACATGTGCACAAGGTGATACACTTGGCAGTTGGCACATTTGAGCAAGGGTAAGAAACTTCACTGGCAGAGTGTCCGCCCGTAGAGTGCGGACAGTCCGATGGTGTCACTAGTGCCCTATACAGAAAAGACGAAGGTCACTGTAAGTGACCGGATGCTGGTCTTGGTAGGACCGGTGCATTCAGTCAGTGGTAGTGTGAAGACACTGGCGTCGGTCTTCGACCGAACGCTGGGTCACTATGTGACCGAACACTGATGGGGTGCGTCCGGTCCTGCAGACGTGGCAGCACACAGAGGAGGCAGTGAGTGACCGAACGCTAGGTGAGTATGGTCGGACTTGATCGGACACGTCCGGTCACGAGTGGAACCTTACTGGAAGTGACCGGACGCAGGGGTCCTGTGTCCGGTCATGATCCAACTGACGTGTCCGGCCGTAGCTAGAACCTTACTAGAAGTGATCGGACATTGGGGTCCTACGTCTGGTCGTGGCACTGTGTTGTGTCCGGTCATCACTTGACTGTTGGGACCGGACGCTCAGTATTTGTAGAGAGGGATGACGTGGCAGCCATCTATTGACCGGACGCTGCCAGGGTGCGTCCAGTCGATATGACCGGAGCATCCGGTCACCCCGTGTTGTGCACAGTGAAGCGGTACAACGACTCTATTTCATGGGGGCTTCTATTTAAGCCCCATGGCTGGCTCAAGCTCACTCGCTTGGCCACTTGCATTGACATAGCAACCTTGTGAGCTTAGCCAAAGCCCTCCCACTCATCTCCATCATTGATCCATCATCATTGTGAGATTGGGAGAGAATCCAAGTGCATTGCTTGAGTGATTGCATCTAGAGGCACTTGGTATTTGTGTTTCACTGCGGGATTCACTTGTTTCTCTTGGTGGTTGCTGCCACCTAGACAGCTTGAAGCAGCGAGGATCATCGAGCAGAGGTTGATGATTGTCTCCGGCTCCGATCGTGGTGATTGTGAGGGGTCTTGTGCCTTACTCGGCAGAGCGCCAAAAATTTAACTCTAGTGGATTGCTTGTGTCATTGAGTTACCTCACTTGTGGGAAGGTTCTTGCGGTGTCCAATTGTGTGGACAAGGTTCGTGCAACACCTCTTAGCCGCCCAACCACCAAGTGTTGGTCGACACAACGGGGACTAGCGTGTCGGCAAGCACGTGAACCTCGGGAGAAAAATTGGTTGTCTCTTGCCCTTTGGTATTCTCCTGGTGATTGATTTAGTATTCATCTTGTGATTGGTTCACTCCTCTACACGACGGTATAATCATCCTACTCATTCATTTATATTCTTGCAAACTAGTTGTAGCAAGCTCTTTAGTGTAACTAGAATTGAGAGCATGCTTTGTATTTTAAGTTCATCTAGTGGAGCTCTTTAGTGTAGCAAGTGTGAGAGTTCTTAGTGAGTAGTGAAATAGCAAATTGTGTGTTTAGTTATCATAACAACTAGAATTGTTGGATAGGTGGCTTGCAACCCTTGTAGTGCTAGAGCAAGTTTGCATTTCACTATTTGTTATACTAATTAAATTGCTCTAGTTGATTTGTAGATTTTTAAATAGGATATTCACCCCCCCCTCTAGCCATATTAGGACCTTTCAAGTGGTATCGGAGCCATGGTCACCGTTTGATTGAAGGCTTAACAACATCGGTGTCAAATTATGGCTCAAGTTGTGTTCAACCATGTGGGGGGCAAACCATCGTTTTTTGATGGCACATGCTATGATTATTGGAAGAGGAAGATGAGGATGTATCTTGGTTCCATCAATGATCAAGTATGGGATGTAACCGAAAATGACTATGCTATCATTGATCCCGACAATCCCACCAACCTAGACAAGACCAACAAGCAATGCAATACAATGGCTCTCAATACCATATACAATGCCATTGATTCCAAGGTATTTGAGCAAATCAATGATTGTGAAAGAGCTAATGAGGTGTGGAGGAGATTAGAGGAAACATATGAGGGCACACTAGCGGTGAAGAGTGCCAAGTTATACATCCTTAAGGATAAGTTGACAAGCTTCAAGATGAAGGATGATAAGAGCATTTCGGAGATGTTCCATCGGTTGCAAGTAATTATCAATGACTTGAAGGCTTTGGGAGAGAAGATCAAGGATGATGATGTCTCTCATTTGTTCTTAATGTGCCTACCTCCAAGATTTGAGATGTTGAGATTGCTTATCATAAGAGGAGGATTGAAGAAGATTACCCCTAACCAAGTACTAGGTGATGTCATGACACAAGAGACATACCGTGTGGAAAGGGAGGGGGGATGACAAGAAGGAAGAAGAAGACAAGAAAGAAGAAGAAGAAGAAGAAGAGTATAGCATTCAAGGCTAACTCGTCATCATCCAAGAACAAGGGAAAGTCCTAGAAAGAATCAAGTGATGATGATGATCTTAGTGATATTGATGATGAGGCTATGGCCCTCTTTGTACGCAAGATAGGAAAATTCATGAAGAAGAAGGGCTATGGTGCAAGAAAGAGAAGAGATCACACCAAAAGCAAAGAATATGTGAGAAGATGCTACAATTGCAAGAGCCCCGATCACGTTGTAGTTAATTGTCCCTACAATAGTGACAATGATGAGGATGAAAAGAAGAAGCACAAGAAGACAAGAAAGAAAAGAAGGAGAAGAAGGAGAAGAGAATGACCTTCCAAAAGAAGAAGAAAGGTGGAGGCTATTTGGTCACATGGGATAGTGATGGCTCTTCGGATAGTGATAGCTCTAGTGATGATGACAAGAAATCTATCAAGAAAGCACTAGCAAGCATCGCCATCAACAACAAGCCCTCCATCTTCGACACTCCATCGACATGCCTCATGGCAAAGCCTACCAAGGTAAAATATAATGTAAGTGATGATGATGAATGTGAAAGTGATGCTTGTAGGAGTGAAGATGATGATGAGGAATACTCCAAGGAAGAGCTCATGGACATGTGTGAGCAAGTGCACACTTGCTTTGAGATGAAGAGAAAGGAGTGCAAAGAATTGAACAAGAAAGTCAAACTTCTTGAGCAATCTCTTGATGAGCTCAATGCCACTCATAAGAGGCTAATGGAAGCCCATGAGAAGCTTGGCAAATCTCACTCTAAGCTTGAAAAAGCTCACTCCTCTCTCATCGAGCAAGTCAAGAAGGAGCAAGTGATCGTGTCTTGCGATGTGGGACTAACATGTGATCTTATTGATGAATCTTTTATAAGCCTATTGTAGTTGCTCCCACTAACACTTCTTGTAGCACTACTACTTCTACTTCACCTTTGAGTGATGGTCTCACTTGTGATGCCTCACTAATGGTGGAAAATAAGACCCTCAAGAAGGAGGTGAATGAGCTCACTCGTGCCTTAGGCAATGCCTATGGTGGAGATGCCCGCTTGTTAAAGTGCTTGGGTAGCCAAAAGTTTTCTCTCAATAAAGAGGAATTAGGCTATATCCCCAAGAAAGGCAAGGTGGCCTTTGTCACTCCCAAAGTTAGCTTTGTGAAGGGCAATGGTCGGTTTTGCAATAGATGCAAGCAAGTTGGGCATGTAGAGCAATATTGCAAGATTAACAAGAACAAGCTACCTAATGTATCCTCAATTAAATTTAATTCTTATTACATGCTTTTTAAGGATGCCAATGGTGTGAAGGCTAAGTTCATTGGTACACCAATTGTGGGCCCAAAGAAGAAGGCCATTTGGGTACCAAAGACCTTGGTAACTAACCTTCAAGGACCCAAGCAAGTTTGGGTACCTAAAATGAATTGATCTTCTTTTGTAGGTCAATTATAAAACTAGAGGAAGGCATTGGGTGCTTGATAGTGAGTGCACACAACACATGATCGATGATCCAAGAATGTTCAATTCAATCAATAAAAATAAGAGCAGTGGGATTAATAGTATCACATTTGGTGACAATGGCAAAGGCAAGGTCAAAGGGCTTAGTAAGATTGCAATATCCAATGACTTGAGCATTTCCAATGTGCTACTAGTAGAGAGCTTGAACTTCAACTTATTGTCGGTAGCTCAATTATGTGATCTTGGTTTCAAGTGCATATTTGGTGTGGATGATGTAGAGATCATAAGTGTAGATGGCTCTAACTTGATATTCAAAGGATTTAGATATGAGAATCTATACTTGGTTGATTTTAATGCTAGAGAGGCTCAATTGTCAACATGTTTGATCACTAAGTCTAGCATGGGTTGGTTATGGCATAGAAGGCTTGGTCATATTGGAATGAAACAATTAAGCAAGTTGATCAAGCATGACTTAGTTAGAGGCTTGAAAGATGTCACTTTTGAGAAAGATAAGCTATGTAGTGCATGTCAAGTTGGAAAGCAAGTTGGTAACACACATCCTAAGAAGAGCATGATGAGCACATCTAAGGCATTTGAGTTGATGCACATGAACTTGTTTGGACCAACCACATACATTAGCATTGGTAGAAACAAATATGGATTTATGATTATGGATGATTTCACTAGATACACATGGGTATTCTTTCTTGTTGATAAGAGTGATGTGTTTGCAACATTCAAATCTTTTGTCAAGGGCATTCACAATGAGTTTGAAACAACTATCAAGAAAGTTAGAAGTGACAATGGTAGTGAATTCAAGAACACTAGAATTGATGGGTTGTGTGATGAATTTAGAATTAGACATCAATTCTCGGCCAAGTACACTCCACAATCAAATGGTCTTGTTGAGAGAAAGAATAGAACTTTGATTGATATGGCAAGATCAATGTTGAGTGAGTACAATGTGAGTCATTTATTTTGGGCCGAAGCAATCAACACGGCTTGCTACTATAGCAACCGACCCTATTGTCACCCTATGATGGAAAAGACACCTTATGAACTATTGAATGGAAGAAAGCCCAACATAGCATACTTTCGGGTCTTTGGTTGTAAATGCTACATAATGAAGAAAGGCACTAGATTGAGCAAGTTTGAAAAGAAATGTGATGAAGGTTTCTTGCTTGGTTACTCCACTACTAGCAAGGCATATAGAGTTTGGAATTTGGCTAGTGGTACTCTTGAGGAGGTTCATGATGTGGAATTTGATGAAACAAATGGTTCCCAAGAGGAAGATGAGAAGCTAGATGATATAAGAGGCACTCAATTGGTCAATGCAATGAAGAACATGGACATTGGTGATATAAGGCCTAGAGAGGTGATTGATGTTGAAGATGACAAGAATCAAGTGCTCTCTAACTCAAATGTGCAAGCTAGTGGTTCTCATAATCAAGTTCAAGCAAGTACTAGTGACGACAAAGTGCAAGATCAACAAGTGGCTAGTTCATCATCTCAACCGAGTGATCAATCAAATGCAAGCAATCAAGTGCAAGTGCTTCAACTAACAAATGTTGCAAGAGATCATCCATTGGACACTATCATTGGTGATATTTCAAAAGGTGTTCAAACTAGATCAAGATTGGCTTTATTTTGTGAGCATTTCTCACAAGAAACCAAGTATGGGAGTTAGTTGAGAGGCCTAAGGATCATAATGTGATTGGAACCAAGTGGGTCTTTCGGAACAAGCAAGATCAAGATAGGATAGTAATAAGGAACAAAGCAAGATAAGTGGCTCAAGGTTACACTCAAGTTGAAGGTCTTGACTTTGGAGAAACATATGCCCCGGTTGCAAGATTGGAAGCAATTAGGATCTTGTTAGCCTATACTTGTGCCCACAACATCAAGTTGTACCAAATGGATGAAGAGTGCATTTCTCAATGGGTACATCAATGAGCTTGTGTATGTTGAACAACCTCCCGGTTTTGAAGATGAAAAGAAACCCAACCATGTTTATAAGTTGAGAAAGGTTTTGTATGGAGATTGAAACAAGCAGCTAGAGCATGTTATGAGAGATTGAGGGATTTCCTACTCTCTAAGGGATTCAAGATGGGAATGGTTGACACCACTCTCTTCACCAAGAAGCTTGGAAATGACTTGTTTGTAATGCAAATCTATGTTGATGATATCATATTTGGGTCAACTAATCAAGATTTTTGTGAAGAGTTTGGCAAGATGATGGCAAGTGAGTTTGAGATGTCCATGATTGGAGAGCTTAGTTACTTCCTTGGTCTTCAAATCAAGCAAATGAAGAATGACACATTTGTGAGTCAAGGCAAGTATATCAGGACATGCTCAAGAAGTTTGGAATAGATGATGCTAAAGCTATTAGTACACCAATGGGAACAAGTGGAAGCTTGGATAGTGATGTTAGTGGCAACATGGTGGATCAAAAGATGTATCGGTCTATGATTGGAAGCCTACTCTATGTGACCGCATCAAGACTGGATGTGATGTTTAGTGTATGTATGTGTGCTAGATTTCAAGCCTTACCAAGAGAAAGTCATTTGAAGGCAATAAAGAGAATATTGAGGTACTTGAAGCATACACAAAATGTTGGATTGTGGTATCCCAAAAGAGCAAGATTTGAGTTGATTGGATATTCGGACTTCGATTATGCGGGATGCGAAGTTGAGAGAAAGAGCACATCAGGCACATGTCAACTATTGGGAAGATCACTTGTGTCTTGGTCATCAAAGAAGCAAAATAGTATAGCACTTTCAACCACCAAAGCAGAGTATATTTCGGCCAGTAGTTGTTGTGCTTAATTACTTTGGATGAAGGCTACTTTGAGTGATTTGGGAATCAAATTCAAGCAAGTACCATTGCTATGTGACAATGAAAGTGCAATCAAGTTAACCAACAATCCAGTTCAACATGCAAGAACAAAGCACATAGATGTCCGCTATCATTTCATAAGAGATCACCAACAAAAAGGGGACATTTGCATTGAGAGTGTAGGCACCGAAGATTAACTTGCTGATATCTTCACCAAGCCACTTGATGAGAAGAGGTTTTGCAAGCTAAGGAATGAATTGAACATACTTAACTTCTCAAATATGTGTTGATGCACCCCCCATTATATGACATGCCTCTCCTTCGAGCAAAGCAAGGTAAAGTTGATTGACATGTCATCCATCCATTACAAAGGACTTGTTTAGTGCATCTAGTCATTCCTATCATGTCCTAGGCTCATTCATGAAAATCAAATGAATTTGATGCTTGTATGGTACCACTATTGCTTGTATGTTTGAAATGATCTAGTGGTAGCATATGACATGTTTGTGGGCTTGTAAACCTAGTGTTTGATCTAGAAAATAAGCTATAAGTGTTTAACTCAACATGGTACAAGATAACCCTTATTTGGAAGTGTGAAGAAGCTTGTCCTTGGATCAAACCGAGTTAAATATCTTTTGTAAGTGATCTAGATTGGACCAAATTGGGAAAATGCTCCTCATTTCACATGGTTTCACCCCAACCTTTCTATAATTTGAGCCTGCCTTTTGTGCTAATTGTTGACAAAGGGGAGAGAAATTCACAAAGATAGTAAGATAGGAGGTGTAAACAAATAAAATGACATTGTAAGGGGATACATTGTAAGGAGATCAATAAAAAATGCACACAAGTAGAGGGAGCAAGCTCATAAACTTGTATGTTGCATTTTGATTGTGCATTTCATATATTTGATTGCATAGCACAAGTCTTAAATTTCAATATCCATGCTTGTGTGGTGTATGCTAGTTATATGTTTGAATGACGAAATGAAAAACTAGCATGCATAGGTTAAGTAACTAGACTTATGTTCATTTTATGGAAACTAGACCCTTGCTTGTAATGTTGATCTCATGAGGTACTCTAGTTTTTGTGTATGTCTAGTTACTAATGGTGCTAAAGATGGTATATTGGTGCACTCCGATTGGTATCACGCTTCAAATGTCCATCTCTTATACCTTAGCATCATTTGGTAGACATTGTCTCCTATGTTTCCTATCTAAGCATATGTGCAAGCTTCAATCCAAACTCTTAGCACATATGTAGGGGGAGCAATTGCTACCAAATGGGATTCATGAAACTTGTCCATATCCTTTTACACATGGTAAATATGCTTGGGCAAGCAACATGGATTCAATTAAATCTCAATTCATATCTTTGTGTAAGGGTTGTCATCAATTACCAAAAAGGGGGAGATTGAAAGCTCTAGTTTGGTTTTGGTTAATTGATAAAACCCTAAGTGCTAACCTAGTTTATCAAAATGATTATGAGATAGGTAGCACTACTCAAAGTGATGAAGCAATGGTGAAGATCATGATGATGGTGATGGCATGGTGATGATCAAATGCTTAAACTTGGAAAAGAAGAAAGAGAAAAACAAAAGGCTCAAGTCACAGGTATAAATAGTAGGAGCCACTTTGTTTTAGTGATCAAGACACTTAGTGAGTGTGATCACATTTAGGATCGATAGCCGTACTATTAAGAGGGGTGAAACTCGTATTGAAATACGGTTATCAAAGTGCCACTAGATGCTCTAACTCATTGCATATGCATTTAGGATCTAGTGGAGTGCTAACACCCTTAAAAATATTTGTGAAAATATGCTAACACACATGTGCACAAGCTGATACACTTGGCAGTTGGCACATTTGAGCAAGGGTAAGAAACTTCACCGGCGGAGTGTCTGCCCGTAGAGTGCGGACAGTCCAACGGTGTCACCAGTGTGAAAGCTCTAGTTTGGTTTTGGTTAATTGATGAAACCCTAAGTGCTAACCTAGTTTATCAAGATGATTATGAGATAGGTAGCACTACTCCAAGTGATGAAGCAATGATGAAGATCATGACAATGGTGATGGCATGTTGATGGTCAAATGCTTAAACTTGGAAAAGAAGAAAGAGAAAAACAAAAGGCTCAAGGCAAACGTATAAAATGTAGGAGCCATTTTATTTTAGTGATCAAGACACTTAGTGAGTGTGATCACATTTAGGATTGATAGCCATACTATTAAGAGGGGTGAAACTCGTATCGGAATGCGGTTATCAAAGTGCCACTAGATGCTCTAACTCTATTGCGCCGGATGCAAAATTCTTGGTGGTTGGCACACTTGAGAAAGGGTGAAGAAGTTAGAGTTGAAATGGAGTTGGTCGAAATGATGCTGGCGTCGGTCTACTGACCGGACGCTGGGTCACTCAGCGACCGGACGCTGAAAGGCTGCGTCCGGTCGAGCTGGCAGAGAGGTCGCCAGTTTTGGTGTTGCACTAGACGCTGGACCTGAGATGCACCGGACGCTGGTTTCTGCGTCCGGTCAAACTGACGGGTCTGCACAGTGGCTAAGGGTTGAGCACCGGACGCTGGCTACGTCCGGTCAAGGTGGACCGGACGCGTCCGGTCGGAAAAATATGCCTCGGGGAGCTTACTGGAAACGACCGGACACTGGGGCTTCAGCGTCCGGTCAGTTTTATAGGAGCGTCCGGTCAGCTTCGTAGCCGTTGAAATCTGACGAACAGCGTTTGAAGCCGGTGACGCGTGGCGTCCATCGGGCGACCGGACGCTGAGGGCCAGCGTTCGGTCAGTATGACCGGAGCGTCCGGTCAGAGTGCGTTTTGCCCAGTGAAGGGGTATAACGGCTCTATTTGATGGGGGCTCTATTTATAGCCCCATGGCCGGCTCAAAGGATAACTCTTGCACATTTTCATTGACATAGCATCCTTGTGAGCTTAGCCAAAGCCCTCCCACTCATCTCCATCATTGATCCATCATCATTGTGAGATTGGGAGAGAATCCAAGTGCATTGCTTGAGTGATTGAATCTAGTGGCACTTGGTATTCGTGTCGCGCTGCGGATTTCGCTTGTTTCTCTTGGTGGTTGCCACCACCTAGACGGTTGGAGCAGCGGTGAAGGATCGGCATGAGTTGGTGATTGTTCGTGGCCACCTTCGGTGATTGTGAGGGGAGTTGTACCTTCCCCGGCGGAGCGCCGAAAGGTAACTCTAGTAAATTGCTCGTGTCATTGAGTTACCTCACTTGTGGGTCGGTTCTTGCGGTGTCCAATCGTGTGGACGAGGTTTGTGAAACACCTCTTAGCCGCCGAACCACCAAGTGTTGGTCGACACAACGGGGACGTAGCGTGTTGGCAAGCACGTGAACCTCGGGAGAAAATCGATTGTCTCTTGTCTTTGGCATTCTCCCGGTGATTGGCTATATATTCATCTTGTGATTGGTTCATCCCCTACACGTCGGTATAATCACTCTACTCACTTATTTACATTCTTGCAAACTAGTTGACACAAGCTCTTTAGTGTAATTAGAATTGAGAGCTTGCTTTATTATTTATATTCATCTAGTTGAGCTCTTTAGAGTAGCAAGGTTGAGAGCTCTTAGTGAGTAATTACATAGCAAGTTTGTGTGCCTAAGTAATCATTGCAACTAGAATTGTTGGATAGGTGGCTTGCAACCCTTGTAGAGCTAGAGCAAGTTTGCATTACGCTTTTTGTCATACTAATCAAATTGCTCTAGTTGATTTGTAGATTTTTAAATAGGCTATTCACCCCCCCCCTCTAGCCATATTAGGACCTTTCACAGTGCCCTATACAAAAAAGACGGAGGTCACTGTAAGTGACCAGACGCTGGTCTCGGTAGGACCGGTGCGTCCGGTCAGTAGTAGTGTGAAGACGCTGGCGTCGGTCTTCGAATGGACGCTGGGTCACTTTGTGACCGGACGCTGATGGGGTGCGTCCGGTCCTGCTGATGTGGCAGCACACAGAGGAGGCAGTGAGTGACCGGACGCTGGGTGAGTCCGGTCGGACTTGATCGGACGCGTCCGGTCGCAAGAGGAACCTTACTGGAAGTGACCGGACGCTGGGATCCTGCGTTTGGTCTTGATCCAACTGACGCATCTGGTCGTAGCTGGAACCTTACTGGAAGTGACCGAGCGCTGGGGTCCTGCATCCGGTCATGGCACTGTGCTGCGTCCGGTCATCACTTGACCGTTGGGATCGAGCGCTCATTATTTGAAGAGAGGGATGACGTAGCAGCCATCCATTGATCGGACGCTGGCAGGGTGCGTCCGATTGATATGATCGGACTGTCCGGTCACCCCGTGTTGTGCACAGTGAAGGGGTACAACGGCTCTATTTCGTGGGGGCTTCTATTTAAGCCCCATGGCTGGCTCAAGCTCACTCTCTTAGCCACTTGCATTGACATAGCAACCTTGTGAGCTTCGCCAAAGCCCTCCCACTCATCTCCATCATTGATCCATCATCATTGTGAGATTGGGAGAGAATCCAAGTGCATTGCTTGAATGATTGCATCTAGAGGCACTTGGTATTTATGTTTCGCTGCGGGATTCACTTGTTTCTCTTGGTGGTTGCCGCCACCTAGACGGCTTGAAGCAGCGAGGATCGTGGAGCGGAGGTTGGTGATTGTCTCCGGCTCCGATCGTGGTGATTGTGAGGGGTCTTGTGCCTTCCCCGGCGGAGCGCCGAAAGGTAACTCTAGTGGATTGCTCGTGTCATTGAGTTACCTCACTTGTGGGAAGGTTCTTGCAGTGTCCAATTGTGTGGACGAGGTTCATGCAACATCTCTTAGCCGCCGAACCACCAAGTGTTGGTCGACACAACGGGGACTAGCGTGCCGACAAGCACATGAACCTCGGGAGAAAAATTGGTTGTCTCTTGCCCTTTGGTATTCTCACGGTGATTGATTTAGTATTCATCTTGTGATTGATTCACTCCTCTACATGACGGTATAATCACCCTACTCACTCATTTATATTCTTGTAAACTAGTTGTAGCAAGCTCTTTAGTGTAACTAGAATTGAGAGCTTGCTTTGTATTTTAAGTTCATCTAGTGGAGCTCTTTAGTGTAGCAAGTGTGAGAGCTTTTAGTGAGTAGTGAAATAGCAAATTGTGTGTCTAGTGATCATAACAACTAGAATTGTTGGATAGGTGGCTTGCAACTCTTGTAGTGCTAGAGCAAGTTTGCATTTCGCTATTTGTTATACTAATCAAATTGCTCTAGTTGATTTATAGATTTTTAAATAGGCTATTCACCCCCTCTAGCCATATTAGGACCTTTCACACATCTTTGATGATATCTGGGTTAAATGGAAGTTTTTTACCACCACAATTTTTTTTCTTATTGGAATCAAAAGCTGAAATTCCACCACCAGTTTTTCCATCTAGCCATACACGCTGGACAACTCTCAACGGCACCCCCATATCACTAGCAACAGATTTCGTCACTCCCTCCTTCATCATGCCTGGGGCTGATCTTTCTAAGCACATCGCATACAGGATTCTTTTTATATCAGGAGAGTAGTACCGCCTCCTCTTGATATTGGCAGGAGTGCCTACATAAAGAAGAAAAAAGCATGGTTTGCATGGACGGTTCATTCAAGGTTTGCATGCAGAAAGCTTCAGCTCATTTGAAAAATAGAACATGGTTTGCATGCGATGGAGTACCTGAGTCGAATGCCACAACATCAGCTTCATCTCCGGTGTCTGCTTGAGGCACGACATCTGCTTCTTCAACTTGCTGCACGGATTCCCCTTCAACTTGCTGCAAGATGTGTGCACCGCTGCCCGCTTCAGGTTCAACCACGACGTCTCCATAGACTGCTTCATCGTCGCCATCAACTGTGTTGTGGTCACCTTCATCTTGGCCATCTTCACCTTCGTCGTCGTCGTCAGCTGTATCATTGCCATTAAGTACACAACTCGTACAACGTCTCCCTCAAATTCCTCAATCTCATCCCAGTTGATAGGCTCGTTCAAATCTAAACCAGGCATGGTGTTCAAACGAAGAAGGAAGATTACAGAAAGGAATGTGTTGTCAGTCGTGCATAAGCATTGCCTATTTATAGGAGCACAAATGAGCCATTAGTGGCGCCACTTGCCAAAATATTTTTCATGCGCGCCAAATTAGTTAGGCGCCAGCAGCTGAAAAAAATAGCGCGGGCGTAGATGCATGCCGAAAAAAATTAGCGGGCCAGGAAAAATTGGTGCGATTTGCGTCTGCATGCATGCGTGCACGGGTGAGATTTGCATCTGCATGCATGCGTGTAGGCCGGAAGAAAAATTGGTGCGGTTACATGCATGGAACCCGGAAGGATTCCGCGGGCCATGAAAAAAGAAGCGTGCGGCTGCAGGGTGCATGCATGCATGGGAGAAGCCGTAGCGCCGCGGCGCGCGCTCAGTTAACGGCACGTGACAGAGAATGCGTAGCGTCGAGTTATTACGAGGCGGAACCGAACGGTTTTTCTAGGAACGAGCGGTGATTAATGTCTTTCTTGGTCTTTGCATTTTTTGAGTTGCGCCTAGTATCCTGAGTCGGAGGGAGTACAAAATTTGGTTTCCTAGTTTTCCTGAATTGCATGAATGATCTAAATGGTCACATGATGTAATTGGTTACATGCAGTTTACTGTAATTCATAACTATGATGAGGCCAATGTCGCTTCGCAATTTTCGTCTGTGGACATGTGTTGTCACTGCTATATTTTTATGCGCTAAGCATTGGCTACATAAATTGTTTACCTGTGTTCTAATCTGCAAGCTTTTAATAGTTGGACAGTGAATTACCGGAGACTATGTTCTCTTACAGTTGCAACAACGGTTTGATTATTTGGAAGTCATGCTCCTAACATGACTGGTTTAGTAGTGCGGAAGGGTCACAAAGTGGGGGTCTAACGACTCTTCTGCAAACCTCAATGTGGTGTTTCTCTAATTTGAAAATGTTAGGTCCAAGTGGGCATGAAATTTGTAACTTAGAATGTACATAAGTTTTCACACAAAGGTACATTTATTCATTCTTTGCTTGCCCGGAAGAAACGGAAACGATTCCCTTAGAGCCAGGCTCGGCGGGGCGTGCTGCCAGGCCCCGGTGCGTGTCCTGGCAACTAATGACCACGGAGCTGCATGTAACAGGCTAGGACCGAACGGAAGCAGGCTACCAATCACGCCCTTGATGGTTACTGGGCTGGCTGTTGTTCCAGTGCTCATTGATTGCTACATCAAGTGAAAGCACATGCTGTTGTTCTGTGCTGATTGTTTGCAACGTATATCGAGTGAGAGCAAACGGTTCCATATTTTACATTACTCCAACAAGATTTGCCAAGCATCTAAACTTTGCCTTCACCAAGCAAGAACTTCAGGGAAGCAACAACCAAACATATATTTATATCTTGCTGTGACCATCAGAAGATGTATTCTGGAACCTGAAGAGGGAACGGTGCCACCATGACTTCGAACGGCTTCCCTTCAGGCCGGATCAACCTTACAAAGAAAAGTAGAACAAATGATAAACAGTGTGGCCTACGAAAAACTATAGCATCTCTAATCAGTATATTAACAGAATGAAGGTGCTAAATCCATAAACAGGATCATATTAAACATAACTTATCTAGATAATCAGAACATACTTGCCAGGCACAAATGAAAAAGAGCCCTCCACAGATCCAGGTACTTTGGGCAGTGGCGTGCAACTCTCGTAGACAAACTCATCCTCACCAGGTAACAGTACAGGATACTGCACAAGACATGTTGATTAGGCACATTAACTAAGCACCCTTCAAAGGTAACTGCAGTCAATAACAAAAAAGTAGTTATGTTTTCCAAGCCCAGCATACCTGTCCGATAACACCTCCTCCGCTCACATCAGAAACAACCCTGTCACACGATCTGATGGTCCAGTGGCGGGAGCAAAGCTGGCAGGAAGAATAGTACACACCACCTAGCATGCATGCCTCTGGAACTGACATGCGAATTGAGTAAGTGAACATAAATTTTTCCCCAGGCCCCCCAGGATGTTCTGGCACAAAGACAGCAGACGAGCGTACCTATTGATATCAAATATGTCAGACCAAAGCTCAAGAAATCATCCATGAGAATGGTCTGCAGCTGTAGCAATGACAAAATTAGCTAAATATAGAGAAAATCTGAGCAGTCCACACAGTAGTTACTTACACAATCTGGGTAGTAAAAAAACCAAATGTGATACTACTGAAATATAAGCATGAGTGCAAGAAAGTTATGACATGCAATTAAATGACTAGATAACTGTGTAGGAAGTGAAGAATTACAACCTTAATGCCATTTGTAACAACTGAACTGCATGATGGAGGTGCTTCTGGATATAAGCTGATATATCTCGATGTCATCAGCATACGGGTCTTGATCATGCCATTCTGTAAACGCCTAAGATGCTCTTCTAACCACAGAAGTAGTCCATCTTGGGCTAGATCATTCTCTGCTGGCTTTATCAATGCTTTAGGCACACAGGGAAGCATTCCTCCTATAGTTAAGTTGTATGTACCAACATAAAGTTCACCATTTGAGCAATCTAGAAGAAACGTTTTCGGACGAAACCATGAAGTCGCCACTACAATGAATTTGCGCCCATGAAAGACATCATGGAACTCCCGATAGAAGTCCTTTGTCTCTTCAACTATTTGCTCAAGCGGTGACAAATGCACATTCACCCAATGATCATAAAACGCATAGCCCCCAATCAATCCATGAGTGGAAATGCTTTTATTTGCGTCATGGTCTTCACTAAAAGGCAGTTGAGCATTGCAAAAGCGATACAACAGCTTTGTGGGCATAGGGAGCTTGAAACCAAGATCATCCTCTGCCGACTTTAATTGAGCTTCAGAAACACCTTTGCACAACGTTCTGTATGCCTCGGGAAAGTTTTCAGACAACCAAGTTTTCATTGAAGTCCAGAATTGTTTCACTCTCTTTACCATAGGTAGAGGGTACATGCCAAAAGACTCCAACCAAACCTTATATGCAACCTGAAAACAGAATGAATTTTGATATAATGAACCAACAGTTACAAGGAATTTAGAATTGTACACCATATGATTTCCCTTCACTTGTTCCTTTTGAAATTACTATGATATACAGCAAATATATGGGGTGAAACAAAACCAAGCATTTGCAACGGACTACAAATAATTGCTGCCCTAAAAAACAGTCTGGATGCTCCTAAAAGATCATGCATGAAATATTCGCAAGTGACTACTGCAGTACTGCTTGTCCAACATGCTTAGTTGCTCATTTGGGTAGCTGAATTGCCTTTTGATGCTTGGCTCAACTATCTTGCTTCTGAGAATTTCACATATATGGGAAGACACATCAAACAACACTGAGAAAGAGGAACATGTTTGGTTCAGCCTTTTTGGACACAGCGCTAATGGGTTCCGTTGCTATACATGTTTGGTTGGTCCAGCCTGTAACTGATCACAGTGCTATCAGATACAGGCCCATACAATCCGGTTGCCTCTCCTCTGCACGTGTTATCCGATCCCGTCACCCGACCCTTCTTCCTCGTGAACTCGCGATTCCGCTCACCCACCGCTAAAGAGCACCGCCGCCAAGGAGCATCATTGCACGCTAGCCCCGCCGCAAGAAGAGCCTCACCGCTGAGGACCACCCTCGACGACCAACGCCTTCCTCCCAACAAACTCGTATTGGCCCATGCCCACCGCTAAGGAGCGCTCAGGTGCCTCATCGGCCATGGTGAATTCAGGAAGCAGATCCTCCACTGCCACCTTGTTGGCTTGTTCAGGTTCTGGTTCGGCCGCCACGGCTTCGATCGCCATGGCCGGCCGGCGCTGGCGATGCCGATGCGACGGAGGAAGAGAAAGAAGATCGATGGGTGAACAGGGAACATACGAGCGACAGGAGTCGTCGCGTCAGATGTTAAGCGTTAACGGAGCTAACCAAACAAAATATGTTTTCAGTTAAACTGTAAACGATAGCAGCATGATTCATTTACATTCACATTACTGTTCCCTAAAATGAACCAAACAGCACCTAGGTTCAAGTGCTTAAGAAGATGCAACTGAAACATGCATTTACCCAGCATCGCACATAACAACATATAAGTCCATGCATGAACAGCAAGAACAGAATAAGATCCGATCTGTCAAGAAATGTGCAGAATGGTCAGCCAATCGAATACTATAACTTCATCAAAATAATGCAGAAGACTCTGATACATAATGATTTAGGCTTTAGATTCCCTAGTGATATTACTATTATCAATGGCCTTTTTGCATTTACTACAAGGTTTTTACTTTTTATTGGTGGCTGTGTTTCTAGCCTCCCCCAACTTGCTTGGAACTAAGGGCCTACTTGGTTCCTAGGTGACTAGCCTTGCCTTGCCTCGCCTCCCTGGCGCGAGCAACAAGGAGCTTGCCTGCTCGCGGAGCTTACCCACCCAGGAGAGCCAATTTGGCTTTCTCACAAAGGCAAGGCAAACCTTGCCCGCACAGGTCCTGAGGTGCTCTAGCTAGTCATCCAAACTAACCTTCCTGTACTACTTGCTAGGTTCCAATTGCAGGTATCCCGTCCTTCAAGTTGCAAGTATGTACTCTCATCTTCCACATCTATTAGCAGGTTGCCAGGTTCCCCTTTATTATCCTCTCCAATTCCAATGCCTCCAATTCTTCACTCTCTCTGATTCCACTCAATCTCTTAATCCCTGGTGCTGATATGTGCTCTAGCAGCCCTGTTCGAGGTAATCTCAGGTTCTCTTTTACCTTTGCAGTATTCTGTGGATTTGATACTAAGATTTGTTTTTTCCTGCAGCCAATTTATGATCGTCTCCTAATCCTTGGTCCTGATCTGTGCTCTCGCAGCCCTGTTCAAGGTAATGTCAAGTTCTATTTTACCTTTCCAGTATTCTGTGGATTTCATGCTAAGATTTGTTTCTTACTGCAACCAATTTATGATCGGAGAGATTAGTGCAGTTCCTTGCAAGTTTGACACTCTTTTATCGATGGATTACTGCATGTTTGTACTGTCTTGTTCCACTTAGGAGGGCAAACAACATACTCTTGAGTAGTAAAAATGTTCAGAGTTCTAAGAGAATAGAAAATAATGTTTTTAATTGCTTCAGCATCAGCTACTAGTACTCTGGTACTTTTGGCTTGACAGTTTCTTATTCATTTAGATGGACAATGCTTCAGAGTTCAAAAGAAAATTGACTTTTATGACTACATTTATGGTGGCACATTGGGCAGTAATCAGTTATATGAATAACAGAAGTAGTCCTGTAAGGTCTATTTTGGAGAGGAATAGAGGATAAAATACCTAGAGAAAATATATTATGGCCAGAATTCAGACTGTGTTAATCTTCTTAGAATGAATAAAGATGTATTCTTCAATATATGCACCAAGTTTCGTTCCATGAATGCACTCCGGGACACTTGGCATTGCTCGGTTGAGGAATAAGTTGCTATGTGTCTTCAAACTGTAGGCCACAAGAAACATAATTGGGACATAAAGTTTCATTTTACAAGGTCGGCTGAAACTGTGAGTGGATATTTCAATGAAGTTTTATATGCAATTGGACAACTTGGACCTGAGATGCTTAAACATAGACAATGGATGTACTTTCTATAAACAGAAACAGCCGAAGGTTTTGTTAGTCGCTGAATTCTTACTCTTGGTAGTAGCAGAATTCTTACTCTCATCAAGAGAGGATGACACTAGGAGTTGAGGCAATTTTCTGGTTTATTTCTCACACAAATGACATACAAGACTTAGGGGGAGAATGATGAATAAGTCTCTGTGTAGGTCTTTGTGGGGCTGTAGCAGCATGGTGGTCTTGCTGCCTATCTAGGACAGCATCCTTGACTAGAGGACAGTATCTTAGCATCTAGGACAGCATCGGCTACGCGGAGGGCTCGAAGGCCTACCGCATCCTCGACCCGAAGACACAGCGTGCGCACGGCACGCGACGTTGTGTTCAACGAAGGGCGAGAATGGGCGTGGGACAAGGCGGTGGACGACGGCTCGGCTCTGACATACGACGACTCCACTATCGAGTACGTCCACTTCGAGGGAGCTGGGGGAGTAGGCAGCTCTTCTTCGACGAGCGCGTCTACCCCAGTCCCCGAGCCTCCACCGACCCCGGCGCCTGCTACTCCGACAGCACCACACTCTCCAGCTAGGACCTCGATTGCGATGAGTTCTTCGCCGGCTCCACCACATCCGGCACCGCCACGCACTCCAGCACCGACAGGCACCACTCCGGGCACGTCTACTCCAACACCAGCTCGTGTCGAGCACAGCCCGGTTGAGCTCGCTACTCCGCTCTCTCACGACGAGGAGCGCATCGACACGTACCACGACGGCGAGCGTTGCGGTACCGTACGATGGAGAACCTTCTCGGCGACCAGCCGGTGCCGGGACTGGTGACTCACGACCTGGAGGAGCAGTTGCACCTTGCGTGTGACGACGGCAAGCCTCGGTCGTTTGCAGAGGCCGAGAGACACGCGGCATGGCGCGCCGCGATGCAATTGGAGATGGATGCGGTTGAGAAGAACCGCACCTAGGACCTTGCTAACCTTCCTCGAGGTCACCGCGCGATCACCCTTAAGTGGGTGTACAAGCTGAAGAGGGATGAAGCCGGCGCCATCGTCAAGCACAAGGCTCGCTTGGTGGCACAAGGTTTCGTGCAGCAGGAGCGGGTCGACTTCGACAACGCCTTAGCTCCCGTGGCACGGATGGAGTCCGTGCGACTCCTCCTTGCGCTAGCTGCCCAGGAGGGCTGGCGTGTTCATCACATGGATATCAAGTCGGCGTTCCTTAACAGCGACTTGAAGGAGGAGGTCTACGTGCACCAGCCGCCGGGATTTGCGATCCCCGGCAAGGAGGGCAAGGTGCTCCGCCTGCGCAAGGCCCTCTATGGCTTGCGGCAGGCACCGAGGGCATGGAATGCCAAGTTGGATTCCACGCTAAAGGGGATGGGCTTCGAGCAAAGCCCGCACGAGGCGGCCATCTACCGACGGGGCAGTGGAGGAAATGCTCTGCTGGTGGGTGTCTACGTCTACGACTTGGTGATCACCGGCACCAAGGATGCGGAGGTGGCGGCATTCAAGGAAGAGATGAAGGCCACCTTCAAGATGAGTGACCTGAGGCCTCTCTCCTACCTAGGAATCGAGGTGCACCAGGATGACTCCGAGATCACGCTTCGATAGACCGCCTACGCCAAGCGCGTCGTTGAGCTAGCTGGGCTCACCGACTGCAACCCAGCCCTCACTCCGATGGAGGAGAGGCTGAAGCTGAGCCGCGACAGCACGACGGAGGAGGTGGACGCTACGCAGTACCGGCATCTTGTGGGGAGCCTTCGCTACCTCGCCCACACACGGCCGGACTTGGCATTCTCCGTCGGCTACGTTAGTCGGTTCATGCAGCGACCGACGACGGAGCACTAGCAGGCTGTGAAGAGGATCATCCGCTACGTTGCGGGGACTCTCGACCACGGCCTCTACTACCCTAGGTGCCCAAGGGCGCACACTTCGTCGGGTACAGCGACAGCGACCACGCCGGCGACATCGACACCAGCAAGAGCACGAGCGGGATCCTCTTCCTTCTCGGCAAGTGCCTCGTTAGCTGGCAGTCGGTCAAGCAGCAGGTGGTGGCCCTGTCCAGCTGCGAGGCCGAGTACATAGCGGCCTCCACCGCTTCCACTCAGGCGCTCTGGCTCGCTCGACTGTTTGGTGATCTCCTCGGCAGAGACACTAGAGCGGTGGAGCTCAGGATAGACAGCAAGTCCGCTCTGGCCCTGGCAAAGAACCCCGTTTTCCATGAACGGAGTAAGCACATCCGGGTGAGGTACCACTTCATCCGAGGCTGTTTGGAGGTGAAGGGTCGAGATGGCGACTAGAGGGGGGGTGAATAGTCTTTTCTAAAATTAATCGCGTCGGCTAACCGATACAAATGCGGAATTAAAACTATCGGTCTAGCCAAGACTATACCCCACTATATATATTCACTAGCACCTTGCAAAGATAACAATTATGCAACAAAGGTGCCGGGCTAGTTAGAGCTCTCCTAAACAATTCTAGGAGCAAGGTTACACAAACCTATGCCACTAGTACTTTAAGCAACAAGGAAGCTCCTACACATGCTAGTAAGCAAAAGCACAAAGCTAACGATGCTCAATAACAAGGCAACCAATGCCTAATTAGAGAGCTCAAATACTTAGCTACACAAACTAAGCAATGTGACTAACAAGGTTACTAAAACCAAATTAGCCACGCAAGGGAGCTACTTCTATGCTACACAAGCAAGAAGGTAATTAGCAAGCTACACAAGCTATCTAATTACAAGAGCAACTACACAAGCTTAATATGTATAAAAGTAATTGCAAGCTTGTGTAACGGGGATGCAAACCAACGGGAAGAATAAGGTTGACACGATGATTTTTCTCCCGAGGTTCACGTGTTTGCCAACACGCTAGTCCCGGTTGTGTCGACCGCTCACTTGGTGGTTCGGCGGCTAATTAGCATCACCCGCTAAGCCCGCACGTCGGGCGCCGCAAGAACCTACCCCTTGAGTGAGGGTAGCTCAATGACACGCTTTACTAGAGTTGCTCTTCGCGGCTCCCGCGGGGCGAGCACAATGCCCCTCACAAGCACTTCTCCGGAGCGTCGCACAAGCTTCTTGCGCGCTTCGACGGAGACCACCACCAAGCCGTCTAGGAGGTGGCAACCTCCAAGAGTAACAAGCACCACCGGCTTGCAACTCGATCACCTAGTGCCACTCGATGCAACCTCACGATGCAATCGCACTAGAATCGCTCACTCACACAATCGAATGATCACTATCAAGTATGTGTGTGATGGAGGGCTCCCAAACACTCACAAGCATGGACACTAAGTCCCTTGAGGTGCTCCACACCAGCCATGGCCGAAGGCCACTTCTATTTATAGCCCCAAGGGCTAAACTAGCCGTTACCCCTTCACTGGGCAACGGTCGGGACGACCGGACGCTCCGGTCGTGTTGACCGGACGCTAGACCTCAGCGTCCGGTCGCCCACAGACGACCACGTGTCCCGGTTCCAACGGTCACTTGACCTGACCGGACGCTCCAGCTTCAACTGACCGGACGCTGAACCCCCAGCGTCCGGTCGTTTCCAGTAAGCTCCCGAGCATGACCGGACGTGTCCGGTCGAACGCGATCGGACGCAGCCAGCGTCCGGTCACTCTCCAGCTACTGCTACACTCCACGTCAGCGCGACCAGACGCAGCCTGCCAGCGTCCGGTGCATGCAGATCCAGCGTCCGGTCAGTTGACCGACGCCAGCATCTTCTCCATTCTCTTCACCCTTGCTCAAGTGTGCTAACCACAAGAATTTGCATCCGGCACAATAGAAAATAGACATCTCAACCCTACAAACACCACCGCCTTTGTAAATATGCCAACACCACCAAGTGTACACCACCATGTGTAAGTGTGTTAGCATTTTCACAATCATTTCCCAAAGGATGTTAGCCACTCAACTTGCCACGCCACTCGATCCTAGCGACAATGCAAAGTTAGATCACTCGAGTGGCACTAGATGACCGATATGCAAACAAGTTTGCCCCTCTTGATAGTACGGCCATCTATCCTAAACCCGGTCATAAACTTCTCTACACACCTATGACCGGTGAAATGAAATGCCCTAGGTTATACCTTTGCCTTGCGCATTCCATTCCATCTCCTTCAATGTCGATGCAACACATGCACCAACACGATCAACAATGATATGATCCACTTCATATCATCACATGATCATATTGGTTCATCGATCTTGACTCTACTTGCTCTTCACCGTTGCCATCGTCCATCGGCGCCAAGTCTTGCTCAAGCTTCACCGCCACGCGGTCCATCACTCCAAAGCCTTCAACTTGCCCTTCACGCTTGCAACCGGTCCATCAAGCCAAGTCTTGTCTTGATCTTCTCCACCTTGATCACATGACTCAATGTCATGTCTCATGTGCATTTAAGCTCCTTCATCATCACATGTGTGAGCTTTGCAACATCTCCAAGCCATTTTCACCTTCATGGCATATGTTGCTCACACACATGTACCTGTGGACTAATCACCTGTGTATCTCACATAAACACAATTAGTCCACCTAGGTTGTCACTCAATTACCAAAACCAACAAGGACCTTTCAGGAGGAAGGGAGCATCAAGGCAAGCTACATCAACACCAAGGACCAGCTTGCGGACCTGCTTACCAAGCCTCTTGGGAGGATTAAGTTCCTTGAGCTCTGCTCCAGAATCGGGATGGTTCAACTTTCCCACAAGACGACGCACAAGACTTAGGGGAAGAATGATGGATAAGTCTCTGTGTAGGTCTTTGTGGGGCTGCAGCAGCATGGTGGTCATGCTGCCTATCTAGGACAGCATCCTTGACTGGAGGACAGCATCTTAGCATCTAGGACTAGCATCTAGGACAGCATCTTAGACTAGCATCTTGACATATGCTTGGCTAGTTAGCAGCTTATAAATATGTATCCCCAACCCCTCAGGTTGGTATGGCATTTGTGTGAGAAATAAACCAGAAAATTGCCCCAACTCCTAGTGTCATCCTCTCTCAATGAGAGTAAGAATTCTGCTACTCCAAGAGTAAGAATGCAGCGAAGGTTTTTCCCATATTTTGAGGTATGCTTCACCCATTCAGAAGCTAATATGCTAACTGATATTAGTAAACAAATTTACAAGTCTCATTTATTTTTTCTAGGATTGTATTGGTGAGGAACCCATATACCCTGCAAAGTTCCTGCAAGAATGGAAGATCGTTGTTGTGGCCGAAAGCCCTTCGCAACGCAAAATGTGCTAGTAGCTATTGATTTTGATTTGATGTTCACTTATGTGTTCTGATCATGATTCTACTGTCTTGATACACTCTCTTGACCATCCAAATGGCCTCCGTGTTTTAGAAGGTTTGCATAAAATGTTGCATACTTCACAATTGAATTTTGCAAAATGGGAGAGCTGATCTGTTTGTGTACTCTGAGGAATTATGGAGGCAGCTATCATCACCCAAAACGTTTCCATCAAGACACTATTGCAGAACAAAGGCAGATGACTCAGCTTAGGGATGTTAATGCAAATAGAATGTTTGAATATAGACACTTAATTATTAGAGAGAGTTCTTAATGTTTCTCTTGTGGGGTTGCACTATTATTCATGTTGTACCTGCTTAGAGCATCTCAAGAGTATCCAAAACACTCCCAATCCAGAATTTTTGGCAAGATTGAAAAAAACTGCTCCTGCTCGCGGATCGGTTCCCCGTGCTTCTGCTCCGTCGCGCAAAAGGATTCACGTAGCGATTTTTGCCGGAACTCCGAAACCGTCCGTGCGGAGATCATCCAGCAGTGGAGCACGTCGAACCCCTACAGACTTTTCCACTGGGTGGGGGGGGGGGGGGGGGGGGGGGGGGGTCATGCGCGTCGTCTTCAAGAGCTCGAGCTTCTGCCTCCAACCGTGAGGGGACACGCTGACACGGCGGTCCACGTTCGACGTCATCCTATGCTCATCATGCACACCGATGCTCACCTCCCCAAGAACCCTAACAGGCGACAACTAGTAGTTCTCATCATGCACACCAATGTGACTAGCCAGAACATGAGCATCGAATTCACGCTGAGCAAGATCTCGCCGGCGGCGGTGAAGGCCGGTGGGACCAAATGTTTGATATTTTAGGGATGATTTTTTGGAAACTGTTGGAGAAGCCCTTGTTTAGTGCTCCCAAATTTTTTTGGCAACTTGGAAAACTCAATGATTTTCGGAACTATTTTTTGGGTGCTCTTGGAGATGCTCTTATACTTATATTCATGTACCACGTGTAGACTATAATTGTGAGGTTATTTTGAGTTGTACCTGCTTTTAGACTAATGTGTCTCTTTTATTCACTTAACTTTGAATTATGCATTCTTTGAAAAATAAAGTTTTAAATATGAGCTCAGCCCCAGGAAGCGGAAGATCTCCTCTATTTCAAAGAGAAAATACAGGAATGCAGGAAGGCCTCGGTTGGTTCTGAGGAAGGTGAAGAGCATTGAGTTTTTTTTTTCTCAAACATGCAAGAGAACTGCATATCATTTTATTAAGAAGAAAATAGAGGGACCCTTACAAAACACCACATACCCAAAACAAGTATTGAGTTGCATGCACTGATTAGTTCAATCCAAAAGCTTAAGCTGATAGGGAGTCCCCCTCACGTCGAGGCTCCCCTAGGACGTGGAATAGGAGCGAGCAACAATTATTTTATTTAATAGCGCTAACTAGGATTCGAACTCGAAACCTCACTCTGATACCATATTGAGTTGCAGCACCGACGAGTTCAACCCAAAAGCTTAAGCTGTTGGGGAGAGGTGGGCGATTCACTTAAACTTCAACGACGAGTATTATGCTCAAAGAATTAACGAAAAACATGGCTCTAACTACACAGCAAAAACAAGTCTACAAGTACCACAACATCAAGATAGAATGGAAGGTAATATTTTTGCCTAATATGTTATATGCGGCATACTGCTAAAACATGTATTTATGCCTTGATATGGTACATGTATTGTTAACTTTCATACAGGTCGTGTCCATAGATGGATGTAGGAAATCTTACCAACAAGGCAAAATGGTGAGTGTATCACAATTAGCAAGAGTACCAAAAAAATAAAACCAAAAACCTTCAGCACAAGCAAGTTTTTAGCTATGAAACCAAACAGCTAGCTCTGTAATTTTGCCCAGCCAGGCAAAAGAACCAAACAGCCACGTTGTTGGATATAACTTTATCAGGCAAGGCTAATTTGCCTAGCAAAACAAAGGGAGGTGGAGCTAAGGATCAAAACGCGCCCTAAAAGGCTTCGTTCTTGTTGTATATACATAATGAGATTAAAGGTTGAGAAGAAGAAATAATTTCAAGTCATGACACGGAACAGAAGATGAATTGTGACATTATAGTACCCCTTACGCACAATAGCCCCTGGAATCAGATATAACATCATGAGATACAGCACAAGAATGTATACTCACATGAATTACGCAAATGAAAACCATGGAGAGAACTAAGAAGGAAGGGCGCCAAAGTAAGTGTAGAGAATCACCACACACCCTATGTGGGTGGGGAGCCTTTCATATATATAGCCAATAGGCATACATGGAGAGTACAAACATGGTAAGCTATTACCTGTACAAGGAAGCTATCCTAGGCTATATATAGAAATAGCCAATCTAGGAATCTCTCTAATTGAGCCTAATTGATCCTGATATATACATATCCTAATACCCGCCCGCAGTCGTAGCGGAAGAATCACTAACGCATAGACTGGCCCGAAAATCAGTGAAGAGCCGAACGGGTAGAGCCTTGGTCATGATGTCGGCGAACTGATGTGCGGATGGGACACGAAGCACCCAGAACTGTCCCAGAGCAACCTTTTCGCGGACGAAGTGGATGTCGATCTCGATGTGCTTTGTACGGCGGTGGTGGACAGGGTTGGCAGTCATATAGACGGCGCTCACATTGTCACAGTAGACAACCGTCGCAAGCGGGATGTGGATGTGGAGCTCCTAGAGCAACTGACGCAGCCAGCAGCACTCGGCCACAACATGTGCCACTGCACGGTACTCTGCTTCGGCACTGGAGCGAGACACCGTCGTCTGACGCTTGGAGGACCAAGACACCAGGTTGTCACCGAGGTAGACGCAGAATCCGGAGGTGGAGCGGCGCGTGTCTGGGCAGCCAGCCCAGTCAGCGTCGGAGTAGGCGGTGAGCTGATCAGCGGCACCGGTGCCCAATTGCAGACCCGCTGACAGGGAGCCCTTGACGTATCGCAAGATGCGCTTGATCAGCGCAAAGTGCGGCTCACGAGGGTCGTGCATGAAGAGACAGACCTGCTGGACAGCATACGCCAGGTCTGGTCTTGTCAACGTGAGGTACTGGAGGGCACCAGCAATGCTCCTGTACTCTGAGGGGTTGGCGACCTGGGAGCCCTCTGAGGCGGACAGCTTGGTCCGGACATCCACAGGTGTTGCAGTCGAGTGGCATTCAGACATGCCAGCACGCTAGAGGAGATCCACAGCATACTGCCGCTGTGAGAGGAACAGCCCACTGCTGTCCCGGGTCACCGAGATGCCGAGGAAGTGGTGGAGGTCGCCAAGGTCCGTCATGGCAAATTCTGAGTGAAGCCGGGAGGTGACATGCTGGAGAAGTGCCGTGGACGACGCGGTGACGATGATGTCGTCGACGTAGAGGAGGTAGACCATGTTGTCGCCGTCCTTGTAGATGAACAAGGAGGCATCGGACTTGGATGTGGTGAAGCCGATGCTGCAGATGTAGGTGGAGAACCGCTGGTTCCAAGCTCGCGGTGCCTGCTTAAGTCCATACAGGGACTTCTGCAGCAAGCATACAGAGTTAGGGGCAGCAGGGTCGACGAAGCCTTTCGGCTGCTCGCAGTAGACCGTCTCCTCAAGGTTGCCGTGAAGGAAGGCATTCTTCACGTCGAGCTGGCGTATGGGCCAATCTCGGGATGCAGCGATGCTGAGGACGGTGCGGATCGTGGCCAGCTTGACGACCGGACTGAAGGTCTCGTCGTAGTCGACGCCGGCCTCCTGTGAGAAGCCGCGGACGACCCAGCGCGCCTTGTGCCGGGCGAGGGAGCCGTCGGAGTGAAGCTTGTGCTTGAACAGCCACTTGCCAGTGACAATGTTTGCACCAGGTGGCCGAGGGACGAGGCGCCAAGTGCCGTTGTCGATCAGCGCCTTGTACTCTTCAGCCATCGCAGCGCGCCAATTGGGATCGGCGAGGGCACTGCGATAGTTCGCCGGGATGGGCGAGGCGACGGAGGCAGAGAAACCGTAGCGCTGGACGGTGCGGAGGCTGCCGGTCTGTGAACGTGTCACAGGCCGGGCCACTGGAGCTGATGGAGACGCAGCAGGTGGTGCTGGTGGGGGTGCCGGTGCGGCTGGAGGTACAACAGGGGCCACGGAAGCAGCCTCAGGGGCCACTGCCTCTGTGGTCGGCACTGCAGACTGGGCGTGGCGAGTGTAGACAACGCCGAACCGCTGGGCGCCCAGCTAGGGCCCGCCCGCAGGGGGAGCAGCAGAAGGGTGCCCACCCGCAGGGGTAACCAGGGGGGCCAGCTGGAGGATGGCCGAGTCCAGGGGCTCCGGCGACGCATCCTGGCTGGAGGTGGCATCAGCAGGCGGTGTAATGGTGCTCGCTGGTGCCGTCGCGGAAGAGTCCCTGCATCAGAAAATCAAGTGAAGACGGCATGGAAGCCGCCGATGGTGCTGCCGAGAATGGGAACATGGACTCATCAAAAATAACATGGAGAGAGATGATAATGCGACGAGTGGCCATGTCGAGGAAGCGGTAGCCCTTGTGAGAGGATGGGTAGCCTAGGAAAACACAGGGGGCGGATCGAGGGGCAAGTTTGTGTGGGGAGGTGGCTGTGAGGTTTGGATAACAGAGGCATCCAAAAACTCGAAGTGAAGAGTAGTCTGGGAGGGTGCCGTGAAGGAGTTGGTGGGGTATTTGGTTGTGAATGGAGGAGGGACGTCTATTGAGGAGGAAGGTGGCTGTGGTTAGGGCCTCAGCCCAGTACGGAGGTGGCATGGACGCATGAAGAAGCATTGTGCGGATGGTGTTATTTGTGGTACGAAGCATGCGTTCAGCCTTGCCGTTTTGTGGGGGGGTATAGGGGCATGAGAGGCGGAGTGTAATGCCAAGGCTGATGAGGAAGGTAGTAGTAGTGTGATTAACGAACTCAGTCCCATTGTCAGCTTGAAAGGATTTAGGTGTGGTGCCAAATTGTGTCTGAGTGTAGGCAATAAACTCAACAATGTGGCGGTGCACCTCAGATTTTTGTCGAAGAGGAGAAGACCAGCAGTAATGAGAAAAATCATCCAGTAAAACAAGATAGTATTTAAATCCAGAATTGCTGAGTACGGGAGATGTCCACACGTCACAATGAACTAAGTCAAACGGAGCATGGGTTACAGAGGTGGAATGACTAAAAGGGAGCCACACATGCTTGCCAAGTTGACAAGCATGGCAAAGACATGGCGAGCTCTTATTGTAGGAGATGACCAACATGCTCTGTAGAGTGGCAAGGCTGGATGGAACGGGGTGGCCGAGGCGCTGGTGCCATAGGGACGAAGTGGTGGCGAGGTTGAAGTGGTGTGCTGGCGTGGAGGGGAAGGTGTAGAGGTCGCCACCACTATTGCAGCGAAGAGTCACGCGCCCCGTCTGTTGGTCCTTGACAGAAAAACCACAAGCGTCAAATTCAATAGAGCAGTTATTGTCACGGGTGAATTGACGGACAGAAAGGAGGTTGCGCACTAAATTGGGAGCAACCAGAACATTGTTAAGATGAAAAACAGAGGTAGGGGAAGATAGGATGGATGTGCCACGGCTGGTGATGGGGATGATGGTGCCATTGCCAACCGTGATACCTGAAGGAGGAGGGGGAAGACGGGACAGAAGTATACCATCCGAGGACGACATGTGAGTTGTGGCACCGGTGTCGAGGACCCAAGGGGAGGACCCCTGGAGAGACATCTGGTTCAGAGCGGGGATGAGGCCGGCCTGATCCCAGCCGCCCTGCTGCTGAGGAGGTGGAGCGGAGGTCACAGTGCCGGAGAACTGGGCGGGGGCGAGCGCGGTGTGGGCCTGGGCTGAAGGGAAGGCGCCGAGGACCCCTGGGCCGCCCCACGCTGGTGGACGCCAAGGCTGCTGATGCACCCCGGCTGTCCAGGGAGGGTAGCAGTACCAGGGGGCCGCAGGCAGTGCAGGGGGCCTGTGCCCGCCCCCGGATTGGGAGCCGCCCCTGCCCTTCTTCTTCCAGCGACCGCCGCCACCGCCCTGACCGCCACCGCTGCTGGAACCGCCGCTGTTGCCGCCATGGCGACCGGCGATGGAACCACCGCTGGTGGTACTGGAGATGGTGCGGCAGGCTGTGCCGCACGAGGCGTGGAACACGGTCTGGGCAGCAACGGTGCCCTCGTTGGCGAGGCGGAGCTCCTTCAGCACGAGCTTCTCGCGAGCGGTGGCGAAGTTCGGCAGGGGGTGCGAATCAGCGATGTTGTCGGCGGTACCAGCGAAGCGGGGATTGAGGCCGCGCAGGAAGTTGAGGACGAGCTCCGAGTCGGTGATGGTGCGGCCGACATCGCGGAGCGCATCGGCGGTGGCCTTCATCCGCTGGGCGTAGTCGTTGATGGACGAATCGCCCTGGGTCATGGAGTGGAACTCGTGACCCAGGAAGATGGCGCGCGAAGCCTTGTTGGCCTCGAAGAGGCGCTTGATGGCGACCCAGAGCTCGCGCGCAGTCTGGTTCGGCGCCGGAGCAAGGCCGAGGACGTCCGGCCCAGCGGAGCCAAGGAGCCAGCCGCGAACGCAGGAGTCCGCGATGGCCCAAGCAGGGTCAGTGGGATTGGCCTCCGCCGTGCCATCCACGTGCGAGAGAAGACCAAATTTCCCGCAGAGGGAGAAGAATGGCTCCCACTGATTGAAGTTGGGCTTGGCCAGTTCCAGGGTCACCGGGATGTGGTTTTTGACAGAGATCGTCGCGTAGGGGGCGACGAGGATGGCCGGGGCAGCGGAGGTGCCTGTGGGGGCCAAGGTGCCAGAAGATTGGCTGGGGCTGGTGGCAGGGGAGGTCGGCATGACGACCTAGGAGGAGAGAGAGGTCTGGTCGTGGGAGGGAGGGAGGAAAGAGGACCTAGGTCTCTGATACCATGTAGAGAATCACCACACACCCTATGTGGGTGGGGAGCCTTTCATATATATAGCCAATAGGCATACATGGAGAGTACAAACATGGTAAGCTATTACCTGCACAAGGAAGCTATCCTAGGCTATATATAGAAATAGCCAATCTAGGAATCTCTCTAATTGAGCCTAATTGATCCTGATATATACATATCCTAATAGTAAGCACACAAGACCAAAAAAAAATCAGGTGAAGCACAACCTCAAAAAAGTATAAAGTATTGTCCCTCTAAAAGCCTCAAATATTTTAAGGCCCCTTGAATTCATTCCTCATGTTGTTATATAATAATCTACCACTAAATAATAACAAGTTCCTTCCTTTTGTTTTTGTTTGCTTTGCATTACTTTGCCTTGGGTTTGGTTGTTACGCCTTCACAATATTGCAATTATAGAGCCCCGAAAATGTCCCACACCAAAGTGAGGCACTAGTACTACAAATAAAATTAGGAGTCAGCCAAGTAGTAGGATTAGGAATGCTAGTGGGAAACTTCTCCTTGCTGTAATACAAATAGGGCATGTGCCATCCTAAATGTTATTGCATCTAGTAAAACTTTGGTTTAAGGACAATCAAGAACTGAGTTATGCCAATCATTTGAGTAAACAACTTTTAGTATTCAATCATTGAACCCCAATGGAATCTCGCATGAAATTAGATTCTTTTTGTTGCAATAGAAACAACTGTGCTTTTAAATACATAACTGTTCACATACACAAGCAAGAGGAAATAACCAATTTCCTTTATTTGCACAAAACAGAATATTCTTTTCTACATATAGATGCGTATTATTGTAAATAAAATAATTCTTTACAAGGCCAACAGGAGGGATAGAATAAAGTGCCTAATTTGCAAAGCTCTAGCTCCGAAATCCAGGTTGGATGAGTTTGAATACTGAAATTAAGGTGGTTTAAATTTTTGAAATTAATCTAAACTATATAAACAAAATGCTTCACCGAAATGCTCTGAACATACCTAGAGCTCCAAATTTAAGAATTCAGCTATAAATACCCAGCTCCAAGAATTCCACAAATTTCTTGGAACTGAAGCTGTGCGAAACTGGGCCATAATTGCTCTACTTTTGACATTACCTTTTTTCCTATTCTAAGGCATGTTTGGGATGCTGACTTCACCCAAAAACTGGTGTACGATACAGGCATGTTTTGTTACTTCTATGTACTGGAAAAGTTGTTTGGATGACTTATAAGCGCAATTATTTGCCCCTGCTTTGGGTCAATATGGCCCAAAATTTAAAGAAAAATCATCTATCAAGCCCACACTGTAAAAGGACCCTATTGCATTCTTGTACGCAAAATATTACAACCGGAAGCTAAATTATAGGTGTACAAAATGACAAAGTAGCCAAACAAGAGCTAAGCACTACTTCCATCTAAGGAAACACTGAAACGAGCAATTGACTAGCTCTAAAGCGTGACCACCCTCATCCACACCCGTACCTCTTTTTTTTCTCGAACTGTCAACAGATTCCTTGTTCTGAGTTTTATTTTTTTCCCATTTTCTTGGTTATAGCTCCGAAAAAATCATGGTGTATAATTCAAGAGTCAGACGTTATCATAAATCCTAAAGTCGAAGTCAGTGGCAACAATACAAGATAAAAAAAAATCGAATCATCCTATACTCCAAGCACAGCGAACAGAAGCAAATGAAGAATCAACAACCGACTCCCGGAGATGGGCCGCTCGCTCCTCTGTTGCTCCAATCGGGACAAAGGGGCAAAACAGAAGAAGAAAAAAACGAAAGACCGGGGTCTAGCATCGCGAACCTGGAAAGAGGGGAGAGGCTGGCCCTCCGGATCGACGGGCGCGTCGAGCCCCAGGTCCTCAGCGCAGAATCCGCGCCAGAGGGAGTCGTCGGCGACGGCGGTGCGGAGGCGCGTGCTGGCGCAGGCGAGCGCCGCTGCGGGGCGCGCGCCGGCCCTTGAGATGACCGTGTCGAGGACGAGGCCCTCCATGCTCTCCACCCCCGCCTCGGCCGGTGCGGGCTCTGGCGGCGGCGGGGACGCCATTGGCGTGGCGGAGCCCTCCGATGCGGCGGGAGATTCGGGGGAGTAGGGTAGGGAAGTGTTGCGGTGGCGGAATGGAGAGGAGGCAGACGGTCCGACCGTACCTAAGCACGTTGTATTGGGAGCTGCCGTGGGGCCCACCGTAGTAAAATAAGACTGTTCATAACGTGAGCGATGCTGAAATAGCTCAAGGCAGTCGAACGGTGCATTGACGATGGTTTTTATTCTCATTAAATGACTTGTCACGTAGGTAAAACGTTGACATGGCAATATAATTAATGAAGAAAAAGAGCAAACATCATAAAAATGGTTTCTTCGTGAAGAAATCAGGTCTACTCTTGACTCAATGCACCAAGAAACCATGAAATTACCATTGGGGAGAAACCACTAGTTTCTAGGAAACTCGTGTCGCACTCTCATTAGAGGAAGAAGATAGAGTTAGAAGAGAGAAAAAGAAAATAATTATTACTCATAGAAACCATGGGTTGGAAAGCAGTACTTTTTTGTGAGGTATCCTATGTTATAGAAACTACTGATTTCTTTCATTGAGACTGCCCTTATAAAATAGTTTTTTATTCATCATCGATGCTTCTACATGCCTCGATGCCTGAGTTTTCTGACTCTAGCACCGCCCCATGCAATATGTTGCATCTATGCTAAATTCTTCTCTCTTCGTTTCAACATTCTCTCTCCTTATTTCAGCATCGATATTTAATACACTGTGGGCAGTCTGGCACCAAGTCTATCCGCTTGCAATTTTCATTATAGACGGGAAAAAAAGAGAGCTTTATTTGAGATTTTTTAGGCGAAGGAGTCCTCTAGTTCAGGCGCCACGTGCATGCTATACATGTCGGTATTTGTACACTTTTATATATATATATATATATATATATATATATATATATATATATATATGGCGCCACGTGCATGCTATACATGTCGGTATTTGTACACTTTTATATATATATATATATATATATATATATATATATATGGAGAGGCTATTCAATAACCGGCTATAAAATAAGTTATTATATAGCCACCTCTATTTACTATAATTTTATATACTAATTTATAATAATATCAATACATATTTACGATAGTTGGGTTACTGTAACACATGCGGATATTTACTATAACGTTATATTAAACCACTTAGTAAGAAGTTACTATAATCTCATAAATTAATAATTATCGTAACTCAGAGTAGCTATAGAATAAGTTATTCTGCAGGAGATAGTAATTCTATTATATATATATATATATATATATATATATATATATATATATATATATATATATATATATATATATATATTATTTTCGGCGGGCAGCTGCAACGCCGCCGTTCAGCGCAACCACCGCCGACTCGACGTGGTCCAGCAGGTAACCGTAGATCTTCTTCCTGACCCGCTCGACGGCGTCCGACTCCGGCCCCAGCCCGACGGCGGCGTCCAGCCAGTCGTTCACCCTCTTGAGCTGCCCCAGCGTCCCGGCCACGTCGCCGTCGAGCAGCCGCTCCACGTGGCCAAGAAACCACGCCCGCATCTGCTCTCCTAGCGCCCTCCGCGCCGCCTCCATCCACGACTCCTCCTCCGCGCCGGCTTCTCCAGATGGCGCCGCCCGTTGTGCCGGTGGTGGCGGCGACGCCGGGGACACGGTAGGCGACGCCGCGCCGCTGGACTTGCTGCGAGACGCCGCGGAGTATAGTAGAGAGAAGTGTGCGAGGTCAGTGGTGACTGCGGCACGCAGCCAGGCCCCGGCGGCGGCGTGACCATCTCCCTTGTCGTCGCGGGGAACTGCGGCCCCGAGCGCCCCGTGGAGGGCGAGGAACTCGTCGACGGTCTGCTGCGGCGATAGCTCGGCCACGGCGGAGGTCAAGTCTGCAAAGGCACTGTAGAAACAAGTTGAGTTCAGTAAGTTTTGATCAAATTATTTCAAATGGGGATAAAATAAAGTCTAAAATTCGATCAAATCATTTCAAGCGGTGATAAGGTAGGATGCATGCACCTGAGACATCGTAGCAAAGTCTCTGCGGCAGAGGACTGATGCAGGGCCTCTACAGCAGCAGCCTCCGCGTCATCCCTGTACCTCATGACCTCCTACATGCACACACGACCATATTTTGCAACAAGCTAGAATGTTCAGCTACATATTGAGAGGCACCAATGTTGTGGGCGAAAGCAGAACCAAGAGTCCGGACAAAGTGTTTACCAGCCCCAGGTTCTGAAGATCTGATGGTAGAGACTCCCAGCAGGCGCCGATGGTCGCGACGGATGTTTTTCTGGGAGGAGGGGAGACTGTGTCCATGTTCTTCAGTGACACACTGTTGGGAGCCTTCATATTCGTCCTTGCAGCTGCAACGCCAGGGGGGCTTCTGCTTCCCTGCGTCTCTGTTTTTGGAGTCGTGCCTAGGTTTGTCTTCGTCCTAGAGGTGGAGGTGGTCATGATCTTACTGCCTCTCTTTGGCAATGGTTTCTGTTTCTCCTCTGCTGGCAATCTTCTTGGGGCCTGAGTGGATTGTTGAACAAATCAGCAGACTCAAATATCATCTCATTAAGTCATTATATTCATTTATCGTGGCAGCTGAGATTTTTGAAGTGATCGAAATGGATCTTCTAGTTCCGTACGGTTTGACAGTGACCTCAGTGAAGTTCATCACTGGTGTGGCTTAGGCCCGTCTGACTCTAACACTGTAGCATACTGTAACACGAAGCCAGTTTTCCCTCTCCGCCTTTTTCTGTGTCACTGTAGTGATCGACGGTAGCATGCGGGGAAAGCCAGGAAAACGGCTTCTCCGGCTCCGATGAACAGTGCGAGTGTCAATGAGATGGGGAGAGGAAGAGATAGAAAACCGGCTTCGTGCTACAGTAACGCTACGGTGTTGGTGTCGGATAAGCCGGAGCCGGCGAAAGCCATGCCAAACGGGGCCTTAATCCAGTCGGTGACAAAAGGCAGAGATTTGACACAGAACCATGAAATCTTATTAGGTACACCTAATGCCTTTTACGTTTCACTCAAAGGGAATAACCCAAAACAAATAAAGGGGATTGCTACACTAATAATTAGAAATCACTATTGAAATCCTTTTTTTATTACCCTGGTTGGAAAATCTGTTCAGATGTCCTTCTCATATAAAAGTTACATCCGTCAGCACTACAAATGTGGCAATGCATGCTAACGACAAACAAAATGGTTGACGTTAAAGAGCTAATAGTAGCACTACAGTAGTGTGGCCGCAAAGATGCCAATAGACGTAAAGCACTACTATATTGCATGTTGTTAACGTAATTTCTCAATGACAAAACTGAACATAGAAACCAGAACGTCTGTCATGTTCACCCTTAGAGAGAGAGAGAATGAAAATTTATGAACATAGCTTTTCGTAGAAGTTCTTTCTTGTGCAAACACTGTTAGAGCAAGATGCTAATTAGGATGTCTTGTCATGTCTACTTATGTAAGTGCTTGGCCTCATCATTATTCACTAGACTCAAAATGCCAGTGAGGTATGGATCTGTGAAATGTGTTATCAACCTAAGTTGACAGTTAACACTAGACTCAAATGGACCAACAACGTACACATGAGTTCCGAACATCACAGAACATTATATTCGTGCACAAATTGTGGGAAACAATTGCTTGCTAATGTAAATTCCACAGTAAATGTGAGCAGTCATCCAGTTATGTTCAAAACGGAAACAAAGAAACACTCATGAAAGACTTCATCATGCAAAGGATCGGAGACAAAGCTTCTCCATACATATTCAGAAACACAGGCCAATAAACACACTGGTTTCTGAACGACTCACCGAGCTACTTCTGGAGTGCGTCTTTGCCATGACCTTCGAGACCACAGGATTTCCGCTCGCTGCCGCCTCCTTGGCATCCAATTCAGCAGCTGTCCACCCCCAGCTCCTCCTCATTGCCTTGGGACCAGCCGGCTCCGGCAACCTCCCTGCAGGCGTCCTGCACCTCGTCCCTGATGAGGCAGAGCCCGGGCGCGCTCCACTTGCAGTCGCAGGCCTTGCCATTACCAATGCCTGCTGAGACTGAGAGTGGGAAACCAGACCCGAGCTCGCCTTTGTCGCCGACGACAGCGGAGGAGGAGCAAATCTCACCGTGGTCGCCCTCCTGCTTGCTTGCACAGCAACAGCTCCGCCGCCCTTCCTTGCCTCCTCGCCGATGCTCCTCAGAGAGGACGTCGACATGTTCAGCGAGGACGACGACTTGTTCAAGTCCAGTAGCTGGAATCGCCTGTGTGATGCTAAGTTTGATGATTTGGGCTTCTTGGATCTATCCATGTCAATTCACGCTGCTGCTTCATGTCATCATAAGGTATTAGGAAGGTTAAGTAGGTTGTAATTTCTAGTAGGATTTATTGGATGGATGTGGTGCTGGAGTTGGTGGTCGATCACTGAGGCAGTGCTTTGCTTGTAGTTGTAGAGCCAGCCAGTGGTTACGTAGTAATATCATTATTACTTTATTAGCAGCTGACAGGTGCGGTAATCATTCATCAAATGCGACTGGTGACTAGAGAAATTTCAATTCCCGGCAAGTTCTCCACGACGTCAACCAGCATTATACTTTTGTTGAAACGACGTAAGAGACAATACTCCAAGCACATGTTTGTTCCAGGTGGTAATCGTATCAAGCACTCCAGTACATAACACATAACAAGCAAAAGATTACATTTGTTTCAATACTTCGCTGCTGAACAATGATTTTAGGCAGTTTTCTTTTCTTAGCTCGTAATTAGGATGCAAGCCCATACTGCATATATGCCATTGTAGATTGCTTTAAAATTCACTCTCCTTCAGAGGTTTCCGGCCAAGCACAAAGAAGGTCACCGTAAGTATCTCTTCCCTGAGATCATACATCATCAGTTAGTTCCACCTAATTTGAATTTGGTTGCTCAATTGTATGATTCCAACTACTAGATTCTAATTTTCTTTCCAGTCGAGACTTACCGGCTGCCTGTCTCCAACCGTGGGTGGCAGTCTGGATGATGCTGAACAGCCTATTGCAGCCTTTCGGGGCAATACGGAGGAACTCCAGTGTGGCAACCTGCCAAAAAAAAAAAGAGTAGATTAGTAAGACATCTGAAGAGAGACCAAATTCTGCAGATTATACGACTACCTAGAATAGAAACATGTCTTAAACTAAAGTTTTTATTACAATTGCGTGAGTGATGAATTTTCTGACACTGGAGTTACTGAAGTTTGCCCATGAGAAATGGCCGGGATCTATTTCCTTGTACCATAGGCATGGAGAATCCTCAGCAAGATCCTTGGCGAAGACAATCTATAATTAAACAGAAGAACCCAGTCATTGTTTTCCATCCCCAAATAGTTTCACCTAGATTTATCTCTGTGAAATTAAACCACATGGCCTGAGGGTTTTAGTACAGCACCTCAAATCCAGCATCTTTCATAGCTTGGATGCGCTGGCGAGTGCTGCGGACGTCAGGCAGGCCACTGCCCAGCTCAATTTCAGCCTTGATCTTCCTATGTCTAGCGTTGTTTGGGTCAAATTTTTCAGTCAAGCACAGTTCATCCAGTGCGAAATGCTGGCCAGGTTTCAGCACTCAGTACATCTAAGTGGAGAGCAAAAACTATGTACCTAGAAGAACCAAAATAACCTATAATTTAGGACACGAATATATATATTTGTAACGTCGAATGGCTTTATAGTTTGTTACTTAATTGGTGTGAGTTAATTGACTTATCACTTCTGTTGACGCTAATTTGGATCACACATGAGTAAGGACTAGCACGTCTGCAGTTGCAAACAATCTTGATCGCAGCAAAGAACGCAGAGGATCGATGAAACCAACTGAGGGGTTGGTTAGGCCAATGTTGAGCTCATGTTTCACTTGGTAGACTCTCAAATGCCTCCGAGAAGACTCGTCGGGAAGGAACACGTGGAGGTTGTCCTAGGATCAGCAAAGCCACCTAAAATGCCGCCAAATCTCACAGGGAGATGTGACGAACAACAAGGTACAAAAAAAAGTAGGGTAAAAGGGGTATGGGTTGTGTTTTTCCAATTGGAAGTTGGAGTACTCAATCGACCGCGACCCTCTCGTTTATATAGAGGGGTAGTCTTACCCCAGTAGAAAACAAGTCCAAATCTCCAAGTTTCCTACGTTGAAAATAGATCCAAAACTGAATTGAAAACCAACTCGGCTCGGAATAGTCAGGAAAACCAGCCTGTCTAGTTTCCTTGAGCCTAGGCGCTATGGCCGGCCAGGGCAAACAGCAAAACCGGGCTGGCCGGTTTGAGAATCAACCTAGCCAGTTTTGGGCAGTGAAACCGGCCAGGCTGGTTTGGGCAGGGCTAGCCGCCGTCTCCTTCCTCCCTTTTGCTTTGCGCTTCGAATTTTTTTGACCAAATATTCCCCAATATGCTCTCAATACTAGGAACTTGATGGTGTAGCCCAAATTCCATGTTGGCACATTTTTGCATGTCTGCATCTTCTCTGCACTGTGGAGGTTGGAAAACCGTGGATCCTTGTAACGAGGACTTCCGAGTTCATATACAAAATGTGCATTTTGTGTCCGGGTCTGTTTATATAAGCTAGAGCTAGTTATTAATTAAGCTAAAAATTAATTTAAATTAACTGAGGTTGTCTACTTTTTTTTGCGAAGAACTAAGATTGTCTAGATAGTTGACTAACAACTGCTTGAATACTTAGCTAAAATTAATATTTTAAATATCATGTTGTAGCCTCTCCTATAGCCTCCGGAAAGTCTAGGGGCTAAGCTATTCCACTTTTAGAGCTAAACACTTTTTGCCACTATTAGCTGGATTTAGAGCGATGAATCCGCTAAATAGCACCCCATTTGGCCCACTAATTAGACGGAGGAACCAAACAAGGCTGCAGAATGGTGAGACTTTATTGGTGGCGCAAACAGTGACGAAGATACAACTTGGCAAGTTTGGAAATTTGGCTACTGTAGCACTTTCGTTTTTATTTGGCACTTAGTGTTCAATCATGAATTAATTAGGCTCAAAACGTTCGTCTCGTAATTTCCCACCAAACTGTGCAATTAGTTTTTTTTCCGTCTATATTTAATGCTTCATGCACGTATCGCAAGATTCGATGTGATGGATATTGTAGCACTTTTTGGGAAATCTTTTTGGAACTAAACATGGGCTTGGTAGTTTGATGGTAGGCCTTGTTTAGATCACCTCCAAATTTCAAGTTTTTTCACTCTCTCTCCATCACATCAATTTTTTACCGCTTGCATGGAGCATTAAATGTAGGTAAAAAAAATAACTAATTGCACAGTTTAGTTGGAAATCACGAGATGAATCTTTTGAGCTTAGTTGATCCACGATTGGACAATATTTATTAAATAAGACGAAATCGCTACTATTCATCGGGTTGCAATTTTTTGCAATCTAAACATGGCCGTAGTGTGTGGTGTTGGGTTTTGTGAAGTGACGTTGCTTTTAGAGTTTCAGTGCCTTCTTTGTTGTAGGGTATGGTGTGGTTTTGTTGTGCAGCTCGTACTGATGTGTCAATCTAACCAACTGATGTTGGCTTTGTTGCTTTTAATTATTATTAGTTAGTTTAGTTTTTTTTATTGTTGTGACCTTTTTTTTTTGTCTCATCGCTCTATTGTATTTCGGTTGTTTTAACTCAGGCTGGGCTCATCTCCTTTTTAATATAATCGATAGCTTCCTGCCTGGTTTGTTTAAGGGGGTGTTTAGTTCCACGGACTAAATTTTAGTCTCTATTCCATCGGATGTTTGGACACATGCATGGAGTATTAAATATAGACTAATTACGAAACTAACTGCATAGATTGAGACTAATTTGCGAGACGAATCTTTTAAGCCTAATTAGTCCATGGTTTGACAATGTGGTGTTACAGTAAATATGTGCTAATGATGGATTAATTAGACTTAATAAATTCGTCTCGTAAATTAGTCTCCATCTGTGTAATTAGTTTTATAATTAACTCATGTTTAGTCCTCCTAATTAGCTTCCGAACGTCCGATATGACATGGACTAAAATTTAGTCCGTGAAACCAAACATCTCCTAAGAAAAAAACAAGGTTACTGAACCAATTGATTAAAGATAAACGTGTATGAACTGACGTGTTTGTGATATATATGTATTGTGTATGAACTGATGTATTCGTGAGACTATAAGTTATTAATTATTAGTTGGTATTTATAATATCTAGTTCATCTTTTAAGTTTATATATATATGTAAAATTCTCTAATGTTTAACATGTTTTTTCTCATATGCTAAATGGGTTTAGCTCACCGTAGCTTTTGTAGCCTCTAGAAAAACTAGTCGCTAAAGATCATAGCGCGCTATTTTATAAACTGGCTGAAATATTAGTTCGCCTATTAATCTTTCTATTTGGATGCACTAGGTTTAATATTAGCTAATTTTTAACTAGCTAATAATTAGCTCTTCTATCAAACAGATTAATGTCTTTTTTCGAAACGAAATCAGTCGTATTAAAAAAAGTAAGCCTAAATAGGCGCCGTACAAGATTTAAGAAACTGTATATGATGTCATGAAAGAAGAGAGGCCGAGCGTAGATGGGTTAAGAGCTATGTATGAGCGTAGATAAATGTTTTGCTCCTGTCAATCTTCAAAGTGCTGCCTCCTCTTTGATCTTATGTAAGATTTGATGATTTAGAGTCATTTTGTGCTCGAAAATCCTTTGAGTTTCTTTCCACAACTTCCAGCATATTAAAATGATGATATTGTAGCCCATCTACTGTATAGGAGAACCCCACTATCATATTTTTCTACAATTTCATGAAGCCACGTCATCCCGTAAGCCGCATCAAGTCACTAAATTGCTACGTACTACTAAAGGTCTTCAAGAAATAAAGAGAGAACGAAAAACTCCCACCAAGTAAATTTTTACTCGGCAATTGATGCAGATCATCATGAACTGCCAAGGAACCGAGGTGTCACTGATAGTATTTATATCGTCGCTTCGTTGAGCAGATGGAAACATGGCATCGAAGTGTGATGGATCTTCGTCTGCAACAATGACACCACCTTCTCCCTTCTCTCCGTGCTGCGTCGGTCGGTTCATCGGGGTCTCGGCCATGGCCTCGCGCGCGTGTTTCGTGCACGTGTACATGTTGCGGCTGCTCCTCCCCCTGCGCTCGCTGTTCGCTGCCACGAAGCACGAACCTGCTCCGGCGGGTGGCCGAGCGCCCGAGCAGATGTGGATCTCTCTGTCATCTTCCTGTCGGCAACAGCGCTACTCCATGCTCGCTGCGTCACCACGCCAGCCGGCGGCCGTGGCGCCGGGCCCGTGGTTCCTTACACCCAGCTGCCCAGGCCGGCAGGCCCAGCAGAGGCATTCAACTATTCAAGTCCTCAGGGGTATGATACATCATGTTCATTTTCCATTCGTCATTGTTTGGATCAATAATACATATATATTTCAGTATATAGGGTACCAAATCGAATCCAAGATTAATTCCCATATTTTGATTTTTACTGTTCCATCAAAATATACTAAATCATCCTATCAATTGCCTGTAGGTCTGCCATTGTCAAAAGAAAAGAAAAATGCTTGCTGTAGTTACATACACAGAAACATTATTGTAGCCCACTGCACACCATGGTGGGACTAGGGATGAAAACGGTCGAAAACGGCCGAAAAACCCCTCAACCGTTTTCTACATTTACATTTGAATACGAAAACGAAAGCGAAAACGGTAAAGTCGGACACGAAAACGAACATAAACTTATGGAATATCGAAAACAAACCAATTCGAGCATAATTATGTCGAACACGGTGGGTATACGAAAATTTAATACGGAATACCGTAGAGTCCATAACAATTAACAAGTGCATGACCCAAGCACATAACAATTACCAAGTGCATGATCAAGTTCAAGCGCATATAATAATTAACAAGTGCATGATCCTTGGTCTTAAGTATTAACACAATAGCTGACAGCTTGACACACAAATACAAGTCTAGAACAAGCAATTAACACTAACAGATAACAAAACATCTACAGCTCATCAGCATCATCCATGAGGTCAAGATCACTTTCCATGTCTTTTGCTTCCTCATTGTCCTCATCCCCCTCCTTGTCCTTTTCATACAAGTTTGCAAAGTGAATTCAAATTAGATGTAGCAACGCATATTTCAGAGCAAGCAGTCAATAAACATACCTCAATTTTCAGTTTAGCCACAACATTAGCCAAAGCCTCAACCTCAAGATCACTCACAATTGATCCAACCATTTTAGAATCTGAACAAAAAATGAGAAAGGAAAATAACCAATGCATTATTCTACTGCAATTATAAGTGTGTATAACTAAAAAAACAGATAAAATGAGCACCTTTTCTTGCTACAGTAATCCAATCCTTTGTGCAAATTAATGAATGTATCATCTCAGGATCAAGACGACTACGATAGGGATCAACAACACGACCAGCAGCACTAAAAGCAGACTCGGATGCTACTGTTGATACCTGTATGGCCATTACATCCCGAACAATTTGTGAAAGGATAGGATATTGTTCTCTCTTGTTTTTCCACCATGCTAAGATGTCAAACTCACCAACAATTTTCAGAAGTGGTTCTGCAATATACCTCTCCAACTCATTTGACTCAACCATAGCAGGTTCACTTGCATCATATAAGAATTCTTCTAGGTCATGGTCTACATTTCCCATTAATATATCAGTTGTGTTACTAGGTCCAGGTGCAACCCCTTTACTATTTTTCTTTGATGATGCAGGAGCAGAATTAACATAAAAGTTGTATAGTTTCTTTACCGCAGTAACAAACTCATCAAGTTCAACTTGATAATGATCACCATAGAACTTCATGTAGTACTCTATTAGCATTTTCTTATACCTAGGATCAAGAAAACAGGCTACAGCTAGAGCAATGTTGGACTGCTGCCAATATTTGTCAAATTTGTCATTCATGGCAATTGCCATATCTCTAATTGTAGCATCTCCACCATAGCCCCAGTCGTCAAGCAAGAGCTTTATATCACAGAAACCTCTATAAAATAAGTTTGCAGTAGGATATGAAGTGCTAGATAGAATTTCAGTGAGATAATAAAATTTCTTCAAGCAACCAAAAATTGTCAATGCATTGTCCCATTCAGTAGAAGATGGAGAAATCTTGGCATACCTACGGCGATTTGAAGACTTCAGCCTAATAAATGCATCCTTATAGTACAAGGCATCTCTCAGCACTAGGTAGGCAGAATTCCACCTGGTTGAAACATCCATCGAGATACCCCTTTTTTATCCAACCCAGCTTCTGTGGCACGCGTCATAAGCTCTTCCCACTGCAATGGTGAAAGGTCCTAATGGCTAGAGGGAGGGGTGAATAGCCTAATAAAATTTCTACAACAACACTTAATAAAATAGTTAGACAATTATGAGGCAAAGCAAGTGTTGCGCTAGCCTACTCAAAATGCAAGCCACCTACTACAATTCTAGTTTAGATAGTGTCGATTCACACAAGAGCTATGACACTACCCTATGTTAGTGTGCTCTCAAAGGTTAACTAAAGAGCCACACCAACCAACCAAGCAAGCTCTCACAACTAGCTACACTAAAGAGCTTGTCAACTAGTTTGTGGTAAAGTAAAGAGAGTGATCAAGAATGTTATACCGTCATATAGATGAAAGAACCAATCAATCACAAGGATGAATAACAATGAAGACCAATCACCTCGGAATCAATGATGAACACAATGATTTTTTACCGAGGTTCACTTGTTTGCCGACAAGCTAGTCCTCGTTGTGGTGATTCACTCACTTGGAGGTTCACGCACTAATTGTCTTCACACGCCAAACCCTCAATAGGGTGCCACACAACCAATATAAGATGAGGATCACACAAGCTACAAGCAATCCACTAGAGTACCTTTTGGCTCTCCGCCAGTGAAAGGTCAAGAACCCCTCACAATCACCACGATCGGAGCCGGAGACAATCACCACCCTCCGCTCAACGATCCTCGCTGCTCCAAGCCGTCTAGGTGGCGGCAACCACCAAGAGTAACAAGCAAAATCCGCAGCGAAACATGAACACCAAGTGCCTCTAGATGCAAACACTCAAGCAATGCACTTGGATTCACTCCCAATCTCACAAAGATGATGAATCAATGATGGAGATGAGTGGGAGGGCTTTGGCTAAGCTCACAAGGTTGCTATGTCAATGAAAATGGCCAAAGGTGTGAGCTTCAACCGGCCATGGGGTTTAAATAGACGCCCCCACGAAATAGAGCCGTTATACCCCTTCACTGGGCATAATGCGGGCTGACCGAACGCTACAGTCCAACTGACCGGACGCAGCACCGGACGCTCCGGTCGTGAATACCCAACACGTCCAGTCAGCATACCGGACATGTCCGATAGCCCCCAGACTGCCACATGTCTAGTTCAAACCAACATAGTCATTGCTACCCAATCTGCCGACGACCGGACGCTCAAACTAGACGCTGAATCACAAATGACCAGACACTGAGCCGCAGCATCCGGTGGAGTACAGTAAGCATCCACGCTCGACCGGACGCGTCCGGTCACACCGGACCGGACGCTGCCAGCGTCCGATCAACTGCTCTACCAAACTCTGTGTTTTCTGATTCTCCGGTGTGGCGACCGGACACGTTCGGTCGCAGAGTTCATCGCCAAATACCGGACGTGTCCGGTCACCATACCAGACGCGTCCGGTCACTGTAACCAGCGCGATTAACTCCCTTTTAGCTCTATCTTCTTTACCCTTGCTCAAATGTGCCAACCACCAAGTGTATCACCTTGTGCACATGTGTTAGCGTATTTTCACAAACATTTTCAAGGGTGTTAGCACTCCACTAGATCCTAAATGCATATGCAATGAGTTAGAGCATCTAGTGGCACTTTGATAACTGAATTCCGATACGAGTTTCACCCCTCTTAATAGTACGACTATCAATCCTAAATGTGATCACACTCTCTAAGTGTCTTGATCACCAAAACAAAATAGCTCCTATGGTTTATACATTTGCCTTGAGCTTTTTGTTTTTCTCTTTGTTCTTTTCAAGTCCAAGCACTTGATCATCATCATGCTATGATCTTTGTTTGCTTCGCAACTTGGAGTGTGCTACCTATCTCATGATCACTTGATAAACTAGGTTAGCACTTAGGGTTTCATTAATTCACCAAAACCAAACTAGAGCTTTCAATTTCCCCCTTTTTGGTAATTGATGACAACCCTTATACAAAGATATGAATTGAAATTCGATTTAATCCATGTTGCTTGCCCAAGCATATTTACCATGTGTAAAAGGATATGGACAAGTTTTATGAACCCCAAATGGTAGCAATTGCTCCCCCTACATATGTGCTAAGAGTTTGGATTGTAACTTACACATATGCTTAGATAGGAAATATAGGAGTCAATGTCTACCATATGATGCTAAGGTATAAAAAATGGACCTTTGAAGCGTGATACCAATCGGAGTGCACCAATATACCATCCTTAGCACCATGGTTAGCTTAATACCACTTTAGAAATATTTGGAAGTGAAATCACTAGATATCCTATGCATGCTAGTTTTCATTTCATCATTCAAACCGACAACTAACATACACCACATAAGCATAGATATTAAATTTTAAAACTTGTCCCATGCAAGCAAACATATGAAATGCACATTCAAATGCACCAAACAAGTTCATGAGCTTGCTCCCCCTACTTGTGTGCTCAAAATTTTAGTTGATCCCTTTCCTTTGTCATATCTATCCCTTTATGATATTTCTCCCCCTTTTTCATTATCTTTACTACCTATCTTTGTTTCTCTCCCCCTTTATCATCAATGACCACAAAGGTTCAAAATATAGATAGTATTACTTGTAGGGTCGAGATTATCAATGTCAATCAATGGGATGAGGATCAAAGTTCCGAATTTGGTTCAAACTAGAATATATGCCAAAGATATTTAACTCGGTTTGATCCAAGGACAAGCTTCTTCACACCTCCAAATGAGGGTTATCTTGTACCATGTTGAGTTAAACACTTAGAGTTCATTTTCTAGATTAAACACTAGGTTTACAAGCCCACAAACATGTCATATGCTATCACTAGATCAAATCAAGCATAGAAGCAATAATGATATCATATAAACATCAAATTCATTGGATTTTCATGAATGAGCCTAATAAAATAGAACCACTTGAAAGGTCCTAATAAAATTGAAAATGTGACTAGATGCACTAATCGTGTCCTTAGCAAAGATGTATGTCATGCCAATCAACTTTTACCTTAGATTACTCGAAGGAGAGGCATGTCATATGAGTGGGCGTGCATCAACACATATTTGAGAAATCCAATATGTTCAACTCATTCCTTAGCTTGCAAAACCTTTTCTCATCCAATGGCTTGATGAATATGTCGGCAAGTTGATCTTCGGTGCCTACACTCTCAATGCAAATGTCCCGTTTTTGTTGGTGATCTCTTATGAAATGGTGGCGGACATCAATGTGCTTTGTTCTTGCATGTTGAACCGGATTATTGGTTAACTTGATTGCACTCTCATTGTCACATAGCAATGGCACTTTCTTGAACTTGATTCCAAAGTCACTCAAAGTGGCCTTTATCCAAAGTATTTGTGCACAACAACTACCGGCGGATATGTATTCGGCTTCGGTGGTTGATAATGCAACACTATTTTGCTTCTTTGATGACCATGAAACAAGTGATCTTCCCAACAATTGACATGTGCCCGAGGTGCTCTTCCTTTCAACCTTGCATCCCGCATAATCCGAGTCGGAGTAACCAACTAGCTCAAACTTTGCTCCTTTGGGATACCACAAACTAACATTTGGTGTATGCTTCAAGTACCTCAATATCCTCTTTGTAGCCTTCAAATGACTTTCTCTTGGTGAGGCTTAAAATCTTGCACACATGCATACACTAAACATGACATCCGGCCTTGATGCGGTCACATAGAGTAGGCTTCCAATCATAGACCGATATAATTTTTGATCCACCATATTGTCACTTGCATCACTATCCAAGTTGCCATTTTTTCCCATTGGTGTGCTAATGACTTTGCAATCAATCATGCCAAACTTCTTGATCATGTCCTTGATGTACTTGCCTTGACACATAAATGTACCATTCTTTAATTGCTTGATTTGAAGACCAAGGAAGTAACTCAATTCTCCAATCATGGACATCTCAAACTCATTAGCCATCATCTTTCAAAACTCATCACAAAATTCTTGATTTGTTGATCCAAATATGATGTCATCAACATAGATTTGCAATACGAATAGATCTTTTCCAATCTTCTTGATGAAAAGAGTGGTGTCAACTTTGCCCATTATGAATCCTTTAGAGAGTAGGAAATTCCTCAATCTCTCATACCGTGCTCTAGGTGCTTGCTTCAAGCCATACAATACCTTTTTCAACTTGTACATATGGTTGGGCTTCTTATCATCTTCAAAACCGGGAGGTTGCTCAACATATACTTCTTTATTGATGTAGCCATTGAGAAATACACTCTTAACATCCATTTGATAGAGCTTAATGTTGTGGGCACAAGCATAGGCTAGCAAGATTCTAATTGCTTCCAATCTAGCAACTGGGGCATATGCTTCTCCAAAGTCAAGACCTTCAACTTGAGTATAGCCTTATGCTACCAATCTTGCTTTGTTCCTTACTACTATCCCATCTTGATCTTGCTTGTTTCTAAAGACCCATTTAGTTCCAATCACATTGTATCCCTTTGGTCTTTCCACCATCTCCCATACTTGATTTTTTGTGAAGTTATTCAACTCTTCATACATAGCATTTACCCAATCAACATCCTTCAATGCTTCTTCTATCTTCTTTGGTTCAATGGATGATACAAATGAGAAGTGCTCACAAAATAATGCCAATCTTGATCTTGTTTGTACACCTCTAGAAATATCACCAATGATAGTGTCCAATGGATGATCTCTTGCAACATTGGTTGGTTGGAGGATTGGTACTTGATTGCTTACACTTGCTTGATCATTGGGTTGAGATGATGTACTAGCCACTTGATCTTGTTCATTGTCATGAGATCCACTTGTACTAATTTGATTTGTATCATCTTGCATATTTGAGTTGGAGAGCACTTACACTTGATCATCTTCATTATTATTCACTTATCTAGGCCTCAATTCACCAATATCCATGTTCTTCATGGCATTTGAAAGTTGAATGCCTCTAATATCTTCCAAGTTCTCATTCTCTACTTGTGAACCCTTGGTTTCATTAAATTCAATATCATGAACTTCCTCAAGAGTACCACTATCTAAATTCCAAACTCTATATGCTTTGCTTATAGTGGAATAACCAAGTAGAAATTCTTCATCACATTTCTTGTCAAACTTGCCCAATCTAGTGCCTTTCTTTAAGATATAGCATTTGCAACCAAAGACCCAAAAATATGCAATGTTGGACTTCTACCATTCAAGAGCTCATATGGTGTCTTCTCTTTTAATGGGTGACAATAGAGGCGGTTGCTCAATAGCAAGCCGTGTTGATAGCTTTAGCCCAAAAAGATTGACTCACATTGTACTCACTAAGCATAGACCTTGCCATATCAATGAGTGTTCTATTCTTTCTCTCAACAAGGCCATTTGATTGGGGTGTGTACTTGGCCGAGAATTGATGTCTAATTCCAAATTCATCACACAACTCATCAATTCTTGTGTTCTTGAACTCACTACCATTGTCACTTCTAACTCTCTTGATGGTTGTTTCAAACTCATTGTGAATGCCTTTGACAAATGATTTAAATGTTGCAAATACATCACTTTTGTCCACTAGAAAGAATACCCATGTGTATCTAGTGTAGTCATCCACTATCATAAAGCCATATTTGTTTCCACTGATACTAGTGTATTGTGTTGGCCCGAACAAATCCATGTGCAATAACTCAAATGCTTTACTAGTGCTCATCATGCTTTTCTTAGGATGGGTGTTTCCAACTTACTTGCCAGCTTGACAAGAGCTATAAAGCTTATCCTTTTCAAACACAACATCTTTCAAGCCTCTAACCAAGTCATGCTTAATCAATCTATTCAATTGTTTTATTCCAACATGACTAAGTCTTCTATGCCATAACCAACCCATGCTAGACTTAGTAAACAAGCATGTAGATAATCTAGCTTCACTAGCATTGAAATCAACCAAGTATAGATTCTCATATCTAAAGCCTTTGAAGATCAAGTTAGAGCCATCTACACTTATGATCTCTACATCATCTACCCCAAATATGCATTTGAATCCAAGATCACACAATTAAGCCACGGATAGCAAATTGAAGTTCAAGCTTTCTAATAGCAACACATTTGATATGCTCATGTCATTGGATATTATAATCTTACCAAGCCCTTTGACCTTGCCTTTGCCATTGTCACCAAATGTGATATTATCATAACCATCATTGCCATTGGTGTTGATTGAGTTGAACATTCTTGCATCACCGGTCATGTGCACCCACTATCAAGAACCTAATGCGTTCCTCTGGCTTTGTAATTGACCTACAAAAGAAGATCAATTCTTTTTAGGTACCCAAACTTGCTTGGGTCCTTAAAGGTTAGTCACTAAGCTCTTTGGAATCCAAATGGCTTTCTTGTTTGAGCCCATCCATGCTTTACCAATGAACTTAGCCTTCACACCATTTGTATCCTTAGTAAGTATATAGCATGAATCAATCTTAATGGAGGATACATTAGCATTTTTGCTCTTGTTTTTGCATTCTTGCTCTTTGTAACCCACTTGCTTGCAACTAGTGCAAAATCGACCATTGTTCTTCACAAAACTAGTCTTGTGAGGAGCAAATGCCGCCTTGCCTTTCTTGGGGGTATAGCCCAATCCCTCTTTATAGAGAGAAGCTCTTTGACTACCTAAGCACATAAGCAAGCGGTCCTGATGTAGACTAGGCCCGATCTTCTGAAAGGTATGATAGCATCGATTGGTGGAGACTCGACGTTCATGATCTAGGCTTCGAACCAAGATTGATTCGGACCCCCACAACAATTACACCACTTCTCCATTGGTTATCAACCACGCGAACGCGATTGGCCTCGCCGAAAAGGCTTTCCTGCAAGCGAATCAAGAACACAAGCAAGAACGGGATGAACGCAATCTGAAATTGCAAATAAATATGAGGCTTATGAAATCAAGAAAGAGTTCAAGTCTTTATTCAAAAGGACTAATCACCATAGGCGAACAAGATCAAGAACTGGGGCCCTAGTTCACATCAAGTGGCCTTGACGGCGACAATTGCAGCAAAACGATGTCTGTTTCACAAGGAAATCAAGAACTAAATAAAACCTAAACCCTAAGGAGAGCAACGGCTGCTATTTATAGAGTCTTGGGCGTCACCCCCTGGACGCGCCCCCTAATGGGCCCAAACACGATACACGGTCCAATAGACCAAAAGACGGTGTCGCAGCACCCTGATAGATTCTAGATGCTAACTTGTTTCGATGATTTCTATTGATTCCTAAGGTCTTTTGATGTAAAACCAATTGGGTTGGCTTCCTTATCTAATTAGCTTTCCATCAATATGTGGATCATCAAAAACGGAGTCCGGATGCATCTTGGGTGACCAGTTTAAGGTAGACTGGTCCTGAAACCCGAGACAGACTCGAACTTGAGTTGCTTTGGGCCTCCACCTCGGGGACTCGAACCGAATTAGCCTCGGACCTCCTTCTTGCTTAGGACACCCTTGCTGATCTCTTTGGTCTCCATATGGTTCTCCAAGCATGGTCATATGTATAGAGGTCATATCCTCATCATCCTCCCTTTCTTGATGAAAAGCCATCCTCGGCGTCGATTTTGTTTGAAGTCTATCCTGCACAACATAAGGACAAACGAGGTTTCCAAAATAATGGGAATGGACAATGTTGTGAGAAAGAATATGACCACATGTCCAGGTTTGTAGCATGTCTTGTCCTATAGATATGTAGTCTGCTCGATTGAAATACACATGATCTTTGCCAATACTATCCTGCAAAAGATTAGTACTAACAAAAAATATATGCTCCCTTTCTTTGAATTCCACTTGTGTTCGAAAAGCAAAACTAGAGGAATATGGTATAACAACAATGTTGATTTTACTGTCCTCTAGTTGATCATTAATTTGCACAACTAAAGGAGAATTTGGATTTGTACAAATGTAAACTCGTTGTATCAAATATTTTCCTTGGTTGTTATATTTACCAAAAACATGATATGTATGTCTAGAGAACCATGGCAAATCAGCATATGCATAAAGTTTCTCCTCTAAAGAACTAAGATTACACGGAACATCAAATTCAATGTAACCCAAAGTATTTAAAGAAGACAACAATTTTAGCTCATCAACTTCACTAGCATTATGAATAACAAGTCTATTTTTAGCATAAGTGCTCATTTTCAGTACACATATAGCGTGATCATTCTTCAATGATTGCATGGGTATAACATAAATATCATCATGCAAGTCATCTTCATCACAAGAAACATCAAGCAAATCATCTTGTGACAAAGGTAAATCAAACAAATGCTCCACTAAAATTTGCTCTATCATAGCATGATTGGTGGAAAAATTCAGCACATCAAGAGAACTCTCACCTGCTGTGAGTTTAGCATCATGGGCATTACCTTTGCTCTCATGTTCAACAGGGGTAAAAGTTGATGGTTCTAAATTTTCACATGAGGCTGTGAGCTTCTCATTTTCTGTCACGTCATCCTCGCTCTTTTCTACATTGTCCTGCAAAAGGTTAGGCATAACAGGAGGAATAACAACAGACTCTTCCTCTAAATGGTGCACCTCATCATATGAAGTCAAAACAGGAGGTGGATTAACAAAGGTTTCTCGTATAAGAAGTTTCATATCATTCCAAGTTTGAGGCTTATTAGAAGGATCTAAAGACTCCCACCAAGATAAAGCAGAATGTCACAAAATACTAACTGTATTTTTTACCTTCCTCCTTGGATACATAAAGCGAGTAGCAAATATGTTATCGATGGCAATTTCCCACTCCATGTACTCATCAGCACCTATACCATTATAAGTCGGTGGATACGAACAATCTGTCATTGTTAGAAGACAGCAAAAGACAATATAAAAGTATTATCCCTATCAACTACTTAGGTTGTGGACAAGAAAAAAACAAGGCACTCAACTCTCAAGCGTCTTACCATGGTCTTACAAGTGTTCTTACCAAAGCAACAGGCGGTGCAATCGGTCGGTGACTGTGATACCGTTATAGCTTGAGTGTAACAGTTGCAAGGCGAACATGTACTTGTTTAGAAGAAAGTGGAGCTTGGACAGGCACAATATAGTAGCAAGGAATAGCAATAATTTAATTTAGAAATTGTAAGATTGAAAAGTAGTCCCAAGCTAGTCTATGTCGCTGGCCTAAACTCATCTTGAACCTAGTTCAAGCAAGCAATACTATACAACTCAGCACAAGGACTCAAAAGGATGCAAGCACTTCTGAATTTTTTTTCACTTTCTTTTTCTTTCCTTCTTTATTTTTTCTCTCTTTTTAGGTGCAGTTTTTTCCTTCTTTTGGTTTTTGCACCTCTTTGCCTTTTTCTTTGTTTTATGTTTTTTTATCTCACAAAAGTGCCGCACATAAGAGATTAGACTTTAGATATTTCCACCGTGGAAGAAAAATACTTAACCGAGGAAGCCGTAGAAGAAATTGCTAGACAAAATAAACTCAATCACGCAACCCACTCCGTGACTATTTTAGATCCAAAGAAAAACTAGAGATCAATTTGATGCAAGCCACACTAGGAAACAAGACTTGACACTAGACCAAGAACAATATTAGAACACAACGAACACTAAGACGCGGCGAGGGACGACAGTTCAATAAAGCAAACTAAAATTAAAAAAATTGCAAAGGCATAGTGGGGCTATAGGACTAGAGAATATGTGATGATGTATATTTTTTTTGGCTTTTTGTGGACTATAGGCAATGCAAAAATAGTAACAATCTAAAGGGAAAAACAAAGTTATACCTAACGGACAACAAGGTCTCTGATACCACTTGATGTAGACTAGACCTGATCTTCCGAAAGGTATGATAGTGTCGATTGGTGGAGACTCGACATTCATGATCTAGGCTTCGAACCAAGATTGATTTGGACCCCCACAACCGTTACACCACTGCTCCGTTGGTTATCAACCACGTGAACGCGATTGACCTCGCCGAGAAGGCTTTCCTACAAGCGAATCGAGAACATAAGCAAGAATGGGATGAACACAATATGAAATTACAAATAAATATGAGGCTTATGAAATTAAGAAAGAGTTCAAGTCTTTATTCGAAAGGACTAATCGCCACAGGCGAACAAGATCAAGAACTAGGGCCCTAGTTCACAGCAAGCGGCCTTGGCGGCGACAGTTGCAGCAAAACGACGTCTGTTTCATGAGGAAATCAAGAACTAAACAAAATCCAAACCCTAAGGAGAGCAACGGCTACTATTTATAGAGTCTTGGGCATCACCCCCCTGGACGCGCCCCCTAATGGGCCCAAACACGATACACGGTCCAACGGACCAAAAGACGGTGTCGCAGCACCCTGATAGATTCTGGATGCTGACTTGTTTCGATGATTCCCGTTGATTTCGAAGGTCTTTTGATGTAAAACCAATTGGGTTGGCTTCCTTATCTAATTATCTTTCCATCCATATGTAGATCATCGAAAACAGAGTTCGAATGCGTCCTGGATGACCAGTTTAAGGCAGACTGGTCCTGGAACCCGAGACAGACTCGAACTTGAGTTGCTTTGGGCCTCCACCTCGGGGACTCGAACCCAATTAGCCTCGGACCTCCTTCTTGCTTAGGACACCCTCGCTGATCTCCTTGGTCTCCATATGGTTCTCCAAGCATGGTCATATGTATAGAGTTCAAGTCTTTATTCGAAAGGACTAATCGCCACAGGCGAACAAGATCAAGAACTAGGGCACTGGTTCACAGCAAGCGGCCTTACGGCGATAGTTACAGCAAAACGATGTCTGTTTTACGAGGAAATCAAGAACTAAATAAAACCCAAACCCTAAGGAGAGCAACGGCTACTATTTATAGAGTCTTGGGCGTCACCCCCCTGTACGCGTCCCCTAATGGGCCCAAACACGATACATGGTCCAATGAACCAAAAGACGGTGTTGCAGCACCCTGACAGATTCTAGATGCTGACTTGTTTCGATGATTCCTATTGATTATGAAGGTCTTTTGATGTGAAACCAATTGGGTTGGCTTCCTTATCCAATTAGCTTTCCATCCATATGTGGATCATAAAAAACAGAGTCTGGATATGTCTTGGGTGACCAGTTTAAGGCAGACTGGTCCTGGAACCCAAGATAGACTTGAACTTGAGTTGCTTTGGGCCTCCACCTCGGGGACTCAAACCAAATTAGCCTCGGACCTCCTCCTTACTTAGGACACCCTTGTTGATCTCCTTGGTCTCCATATGGTTCTCCAAGCATGGTCATATATAGAGGTCATGTCCTCATCAGGTCCTCACCACCATATGCCTTAGCTAAGGTGTGAGTGAGCTTATTGACCTCCTTCTTGAGGTTCTCATTCTCAACCACTAGTGAGGCATCACAAGTGAGACCATCACTACTAGATGAGGTGGAGGTGGAAGTACTACAAGAAGAGTTAGTAGGAGCAACTATGATAGGCATAGATAGTGATTCATCAATTATATCACAAGTTAAACCTACATTGCAAGTTTCCATATGCTTCTTTTTATTTTGCTCATTAAGCGAAGAAGAATGAGCTTTTTCAAGCTTTTTGTGAGCTTTGCCAAGCTTCTCATGGGCTTCCTCTATCTTCTCATGAGTTTCTTTGAGCTCATCAAGGGCTTGCTTAAGGGCTTTTACCTCCGTATTCAAGCTCTTGCATTCCCTTCTCTTAATGTCAAAGTATTCTTTAGCATCTTCTAGCATGTCAAATAATTCATCCTTAGTAGATTCATCATCATTACTATCACTATCATTTTCATATTCATTATCATCAACATGTTCTTCATCACTTTCATCATCATAAGATTATACCTTAGTAGCCTTAGCCATAAAGCATGATGAAGATTCGAAGAGAGAAGGCTTCTCATTGATAGCAATGCTTGCAAGAACCTTCTTCTTGGTGGTCTTGTTATCATCACTATCATCATCATCATCATCACTTGAGGAAGCATCACTATCCCAAGTGACTACATATGAACCACCCTTCTTCTTGAATGTCATCTTGTCCTTCTTCTCTTTCTTTTCCTTCGTGTTCTTCTCCTTGTTCTTCTTGTTGTCATCATCATTATCGCTATTGTATGGGCATTGAGCAATAAGATGATCTTTGCTTCCACACTTGAAGCACCTTCTTGACTCTTCTTTGTTCTTGGATGAAGAATTTTTTCTTCTAGCATGGTAGCCCTTCTTCACCATGAACTTGCCAAATCTCTTGACAAATAGAGCCATCTTCTCATCATCATCATTATCCCAAGATTCATCTTCTTCACTTGATGTTTCTTGCTTAGCTTTGCCCTTGGATGATGTGGCTTTGAATGCCATGCTCTTCTTCTTGTCATCTTTCTTCTCCTTCTTTTCTTCCTTCTCATCATCATCTCTATAAGTATCATCGGTCATTATATCCCCCAATACTTGGTTTGGTGTCATGGTATCCAAACCGCTAGTCACTAGAATGATGACCAATGTACCAAATCTTGAAGATAAGCACTTTAAGAACTTGTGGGAGAAGTCCTTGTCCTTCACCTCTTCTCTAAGTGCTTTGAGATCATTGATAAGACTTGAAGCCTATGGAACATCTTCGGCACACTCTCATCCTCCTTCATCTTGAAGCTTGCAAACTTTTCTTTGACGATGTAAGCCTTAGCACCATTTACAGCTTGAGTGCCCTCAAATGATTCTTTCAACTTCTTTCAAGCTTCATGTGCCATCTCAATGTTCTTGATGTGCTCAAATGTTCTTTCATCAATTGCATCATGAATGGCACTTAGAGCAATATTATTGTTTTGGAGAAGCACTTCTTCGACCATGGTGGGATTCTCTAGATCTTCAATCTCAATTTTGGTTTCTACCACCTTCCACACTCTTCTATTGATTGACTTAATATGTGTGGTTATCTTTGACTTTCAATATGGATAATTTATGCCATCAAATTAAGGTGGCTTCTTGGTGTTGTTGATTTGAGCCATTTTAACACCAAAGGTTGTTAAGCCTCAAATAACGGTTACCTCGGCTCTGATACTACTTGAAAGGTCCTAATGGCTAGAGGGGGGGGGGTGAATAGCCTAATAAAATTTTTGCAACAACACTTAATAAAATAGTTAGACAATTATGAGGCGAAGCAAGTATTGCGCTAGCCTACTCAAAATGCAAGCCACCTACCATAATTCTAGTTTAGATAGTGTCGATTCACACAAGAGCTATGACACTACCCTATGTTAGTGTGCTCTCAAAGGTTAACTAAAGAGCCACACCAACAAAGCGAGCAAGCTCTCACAACTAGCTACACTAAAGAGCTTGTCAACTAGTTTGCGGTAAAGTAAAGAGAGTGATCAAGAAGGTTATACCACCGTGTAGATGAAAAAATCAATCAATCACAAGGATGAATAACAATAAAGACCAATCACCTCGGAATCAATGATGAACACAATGATTTTTTACCGAGGTTCACTTGCTTGCTGGCAAGCTAGTCCTTGTTGTGGTAATTTACTCACTTGGAGGTTCACACGCCAAACCCTCAATAGGGTGCCGCATAACCAATACAAGATGAGGATCACACAAGCCACGAGCAATCCACTAGAGTACCTTTTGGCTCTCCGCCGGGGAAAGGTCAAGAACCCCTCACAATCACCACGATCGGAGCTAGAGACAATCACCACCCGCTCAATGATCCTCGCTACTCCAAGCCGTCTAGGTGGCGGCAACCACCAAGAGTAACAAGCGAAATCCGTAGCGAAACACGAACACCAAGTGCCTCTAGATGCAAACACTCAAGCAATGCACTTGGATTCACTCCCAATCTCACAAAGATGATGAATCAATGATGGAGATGAGTGAGAGGGCTTTGGCTAAGCTCACAAAGTTGCTATGTCAATGGAAAATAGCCAAAGGTGTGAGCTTCAACCAGCCATGGGGCTTAAATAGACGCCCCCATGAAATAGAGTCATTATACCCCTTCACTGGGCATAACGTGGGCTGACCAGACGCTGCAGTCTAACTGACCGGACGCAGCACCGAACGCTCCGGTCATGAATATCAGACGCGTTCGGTCGGCATACCGGATGTGTCCGGTTGCCCCTAGACTACCACGTGTCTAGTTCAAACCAACATAGTCGTTGCTACCCAATCTGCCGACGACCAGATGCTCAAATCGGACGCTGAATCACAAATGACTGGACGTTGAGCCGCAGCATTCGGTGGAGTACAATAAGTATCCATGCTTGATCGGACGCGTCCGATCACACCAGACCGGATGCTGCCAGCGTCCGATCGACTACTCTACCGAACTCTATGTTTTCTGATTTATACCGGACGCGTCCGGTGTGGCGACCAAACGTGTCCGGTCGCAGAGTTCATCGCCAAATACCGGACATGTCCGGTCACCATACCGGACGCGTCCGGTCACTCTGTAACCAGCGTGATTAACTCCCTTTCAGCTCTATCTTCTTCACCATTGCTCAAATGTGCCAACCACCAAGTGTATCACCTTGTGCACATGTGTTAGCGTATTTTCACAAACATTTTCAAGGGTGTTAGCACTCCACTAGATCCTAAATGCATATGCAATGAGTTAGAGCATCTAGTGGCACTTTGATATCCGCATTCCGATATGAGTTTCACCCCTCTTAATAGTATGGCTATCAATCCTAAATGTGATCACACTCTCTAAGTGTCTTGATCACCAAAACAAAATAGCTCCTATGGTTTATACCTTTGCCTTGAGCTTTTTATTTTTCTCTTTCTTCTTTCCAAGTCCAAGCACTTGATCATCATCATGGTATCATCATCATCATGCTATGATCTTTGTTTGCTTCACAACTTGGAGTATGCTACCTATCTCATGATCATTTGATAAACTAGGTTAGCACTTAGGGTTTCATCAATTCACCAAAACCAAACTAGACCTTTTAAATGGAGACCCTTTCACAGCTAGTACAAGTGATTTGACCTTGCTGATTGTTTCTGAAATGACTTTCAACCCATCTCTAGCAACCAAATTGAGAATATGGCAGGCACATCGAACATGAAAAACATCCCATCACAAACTAGGGAACTATTAGCATTCTCTTTTAGATCTGAAATTATATCGTTGACAACCACTTCATTTGAACTAGCATTATCCAAAGTCAAAGCAAACAGTCTATTTTCAATGTATCATTTAACCATAACTTCAGTGAATGACTCAGACAACTTTGCACCAGTATGCCTTCCTTTTACATTGAAGAAACCAGTAATTCTCTTTTGCATACGCCAATTATCATCTATCCAATGAATAGTAACACACATGTATCCTTTATTTTGGCATGAGGTCCACATATCCATTGTTGCACTAAAGCGGCACTTGATAGTTTTTAATTGTGCATATAAAGTTTCCTTTTCTTCAAGATATTTGTCTATTATTTCTTTCCTAACAGTGACATGGGACTTTATTGGAAAGCTAGGACGGAGAGATTTTATGAAATCAATAAGATACTCATGCTCAACTATATTGAAAGGATATTCATGCATGGTTATTGCCAAATTCAATTTCTTCAAGCTAGCTTCTTGGTCATATTTGAAAGGCTGAACATGAGCATTTTCACTACCAGGGTTCTTACCAACTTTAAGCTGTTGTTGTCCCTCCACAATATTGTGCTTTGACTTCAAATGGTTCTTGAATGCAGTCGTCCCACATACGCCCTCAGCTCTGTATCTCTGATTACAGTTAGCGAAACTGTAGTATCCCCACAGCTGCTCAAACTACTTTCCCTCCACCTCTGAAACCTCATTTTTCTTGGTGAAATACTTCCAGACAGACGATGTGCATTTCTTGAACCTCTTGCCAGAAAGGTGAGCCTGCTCATCATCATCATCATCATCATCATCATCATCATCATCATCATCATCATCATCGACATTAATTGGAGTTGTGGTCGCTGGAGTTGTGGTTGTTGCTGGTGCGCCAGCGCCACTGCCACTGCAACTGGTGTCAACATTTGGAGCAGAAGAACCCATCACTAATGATGCTACTAATACTGCTGTAGCTGGACTTTCACAAGTTCCACTAGAGCTAATACTTTGAGATGAAGGCCTTTTACTCCTTGATCCTACCAAGAGCCAAGTGAAACATTGCTAAATCAGTGCATGCCGGTCTCAAGCAAAAGGTCCCAAATAGCCAAGCTTCATCAATAGCAAAAGCAATAATCAAGCAATCGGTCCCAAATTAGTACCTGCTGCTAGAGAAGTCGTTGCTGCTAGTGACGATGCCGCTGCCGATGCTGCCAGCGGCGCTAGAAGGTGGCGCACGCTCTTAGTCTTGATCTTGCCTTTGCCCTTCAATCTAGGAGCAGAACCACCTTCTCCATGGGGGCCATCGATGGGCGGGGATGGCGGCGCTGCCTCGTGGCTGGGTGGCGGCCGGCGGCTCTAGCGAGGTGGGAAACTAGGGATTCAGGACACTAGCGGCCGGTGGGGTTGGATGGAGGCGTGGCCTCATGGCTGGGTGGCGGCTAGCGGCTCTAGCAGGGTGGGGAACTGGGGATTGGGGAGTGGGGACGCTGGTGGCCGGCGGGGTTGGATGGAGGCACGGCCGGCGTGGAGGCTAGAGTCAAAGTTGTCGCTAGGGGCGCTGCCAGGGAGGGAGCGCCGGATAGGGAGGAGACGGGCACGGTCTCACGGTCACGGGACTATGGGAGTCTCCAGTCTCCACTTAGGGTTGTCAGACTTGTTATTGGGCTAGACGCCTAGGCCCAAGAAGAAGGTAAGCTTTGAAGATTGCTATTGCCTGTTGGCTACTACCGTTTATGTTTAGTACCACCTCGCGAGGTGATGCCTTGACGAGGCTGGGCGCCGCCTATTTGAGAGGGTAGCTAGCCACTGAACCACACACCGTAGTGGACTAAATTCGGATTAAACCGAATTCGAATTCAGGATATTCCGAATTAAAAGTAGAAAAGTGGAAATCGGTCGGAAAAAGTCCAAACCGGTTTCGTTCCGATTTCGAATTTGATGTTTCGTATTTCGAACCGAATTCGAATTTGTCCGAAAATACGAATTCGATCGGGTCAAATGTAGAAAACGATGCGGTTCAGTTTGGGATATTTTCGTACCGTTTTTATCCCTAGGTGGGACGCTGGTGTTGATGGTGGACCCATGTGCACGGTCCAACTGACGAACTCGGCATAGCGCCAGGACAAACCATGCATAGGAAGAAGACATGACTACAACCCGTAGTCTCCTATATACTTTGGGGGTGTTTGGTTCCTCCTCCTAAATTTTAATCGTTGTTCCATCGGATGTTTGGACACATGAATGGAGTATTAAATATAGACTAATTATGAAACTAATTGCACAGTTTACGACTAATTTGCGAGACGAATCTTTTAAGCCTAATTAGTCCATGATTTGACAATGTGATGCTACAGTAAATATATGCTAATGACGGATTAATTAGGCTTAATAAGTCCGTCTCATGGAGTACTGACGGATTATGTAATTTATTTTTTATTAGTATTTAAACACCCCATACGACACCATCACGTGACACCTCCTAAATTTTAGTCATGTGATCCAAACACACCCTTACTCTTTGGTTTATTCATTCATTGCTCTAAAAAATGGATCCTAATTCCGGACAGCAATGCATAGGTAATTCTTTTTATATATCATAAAAATATATTTCATCCTATTGATGATTCTAATTAAAATAATATTACTCATTTTAGATTTCACTATTTCTCACTCCATTAAATTTTTTATTTTAATACTAAATTCCCGCGACAGCACGCGGGCATCATCAGATTGTGGGGTGCGGGCCTTAGTCAACGAATCTAAAATGGGGCTCGATAGAAAATGTGCATAGGAAAGTGAAAGTGATATGTATAAAGTTTTTCATTCAGAGAGAAAACGGAAATAGGAACATTGCATTATCCGAACAGCCGCGAGCCCGCAAGGAGTCCATTGCCCACAGAATCTGGTCAAGTGACGCGAGCGGAGGATCTGTCTAGCAGCCTCAAATTCTCCGCCCGTCAGTCAGCACAAAGCAGCGTCACCGTCGACCCCAAGAACCTCAGAGAATCGCCCGTCGCCACACCGCGCCGGGGCCAAGAAATGCTCCTCCTGCTCCTCTTCGCTGTCCTCGCCGCCGTCGCTGCCTTCCTCCTCTTCAAGTTCGCCACCGTCGTCGATGGTATTACCCCAATTTCATTCCTCAATCCAACCCTGCTCCCGTAACATTCGTATCTCTCTCTTTCCATTCTTGCTTTCGCCCCTGTTGGGTTGGAGAGATTGGGACTGACCCCCTTGTTCTTTGATGGCTGCAGGGGACTTGACGCTCGTGTCCCGCGGCCCGCCGCGGCGGGAGAGGGTGGACGGCAAGGTGGGTTCTTGGATCGTCCGGCTAATTTTGTGTGCTGCGGTCGTGTTCGATCTCAGATTCCTTCCCCATATTGATTCCGTTGTTTTGCTCTTGGTTTCTTGGTTGTCCTGCAGGTCGTGTGGATTACTGGAGCTAGCCGCGGGATTGGTCAGCGTGCCTCATCAGCTCTTTAATTTGTCAATTTTAGTACCGACTGTTGGGTTTAGCTATGAGCTGCTAGGTTGTTGGTATCATGTGGAGTTGTAGGTCTACCTTCTACCGTGGAATCATGGAATTTGATTGAATTGAGCTGGTGTTCATTACTCCACTTAACTAGGCGGACTGCTATTGCTTTGGCAAAATTGTCGAAAATGCGTGTCCTTTGATAGAAGGATAATAATTAATTAATTAATCAAACAGCTCTAGTTTGCAATTCTATTGCTATGCCAACTGCACATTCAGGAGTTAAGTTAGATAAATAATTTGAATAAAATGGGTTTTCTTTTCAGTATCTGTACAAGTTCAGCTACACATTAATGCTTATCTTTAAGCATGTGAGGAGGTGATAAATTTCCTCACTGTAGTTTTGTTTTTTAGTGAGCCTTATACCTTTGTTAGTTCATTGAGGAATGGTATAGTTACAATTTTATGCCTGGTTATAGACTTCATGCTTCACAATATTAACTTTCCCACTTTCCCTTTACCTTCTTCAAGTTTGATGTACAACAAAGGTTTCATAGGATCATTGTCAATTTTGATGAGTTAACATGCTGTTTTCTCGACAAATGCGGCTTTTTACATCAATTTCAGCATAGTACTTCACCATAACAAGTTATTAATGCTTTCTTGTAATTTCAGGGGAGGTTCTTGCAATGCGATTTGCAAATTTAGGAGCAAAGCTGATACTATCTGCACGTAACAAGGACGAGCTTGAGAGAGTGAAAAAAAACATCCTCAGTAAGTTTACAAGATATCTCTGGTGTTTCTAAAATAAAGTTTTCCCTTAGTGGAGAAATCGAAGACTGAAGATCTGAACCAAGTTTGATTTACTTTTCAAAGGCAAGAATCCAGATAGCAGAGTTGAAGTGTTACCCATGGATTTATCAGCTGGTGAAAAATCTCTGAAAGAAGTCGTACATGTGGCAGAATCATTTTTTTCTAATGCAGGCGTTGACTATATGATCCATAATGCAGCCTTCGAACGTCCTGTAAATACCACCCTTACTTTGAGTTAATGTTTTGATTCCCTTATCCTTTGAACATCATGTTGTTTTATTTTACTAGTTTTCGATGATAGATCTGCTAGATATCCCTCCTTTTTAGTCTTAATTGTATATTTGTATTATAATCAGTTGATTCCTAAATGCATCAATTTTCAATCAAATTGCAGAAACGGGGGGCTCTGGAAGAAAGTGAGCAAGGTCTTAAGGTACATGAATAGTATTTGTTTTCTTCTGCATAACTTATCTGCAACCTAATACAAATCTGTGTTGCTAGACAGGCTACTTTGAATGTCAATGTCTTTGGAACTATTACTTTAACTCGCCTTCTAGCACCTTACATGCTGGATAGAGGGATGGGCCATTTTGTTGTGGTACGTATGAACCAACTCTCAGCAGGAACTTGTGGTCATCAGAGTTTCATTTTGGCTATTAGTGTGGCTAACTCATATACAGATGAGCAGTGCTGCTGGAAAGGTTCCTGCTCCTGGTCAGGCCATTTACTCTGCCTCCAAACATGCTCTTAATGGATACTTTGCTTCTCTGCGATCTGAGGTACCAAAAATTCACATATTAGCATGCACTCTAATTGTAAATTGTATCATCATGCTAAGCTACTCACTTATGTTATGAAAAGTATTCATGGGTGACACTTCCATTCACCGTCATGTTTTTTTGGTAACAAAAAAAATAGAGGTTCAATGGTTCTCAGTAGTTAATTGGTTATTTTCTTGTGTGTTTTCTTTGTTTTCCGCAGAAAGTATGCACAACCTATTGATGTTTACATAGTGTGCCTTAATACGTTGTATGTTGCAGTTGTGTACAAAAGGCATTAAGGTCACTGTTGTCTGCCCTGGACCAATTGAAACACCACAATCTTCTGCTGCAGCCTCTCAAGTACAAATGCATTCTGCTGAGGTTATCCCTGGCTTCTCTTGTTTAGTCTTGGCCTGTTTGGATCCCATGAATTGTAACCAATGTCTAGAAAGTGCTTCTCATTTCATTATTAGATTACTTTCCAATTCCTAGGAACCAAACAGGGCCTACAGATAATAAAAAGTTTGATCATTAGAGTAAGACATGGAAAATTCACCTTCTCAGTCTGTAGTACTCATGTTCTTTAGTCACCATGCAATTCAATGTACGATTTTTTTTTGTATCCAAATAAAAGCATTTAGTGCCCAATATTTTTGTTGCTACCTCTGATAACACAGTGTGCTGAGGTCCTAACATCATGGATCCATGTTGTTGCCCAGCAGTTAAAACTTAAAATTTGGTACCCAGTCCCCTTTTCTCATCATTGTCTTCCTTAATGCAGAAACGTGAGAAACGTGTTTCGGTGGAAAGGTGTGTTGAACTGACAATTGTTGCTGCTACTCATGGACTGAAAGAAGCATGGATATCATATCAGGTATATTTCATTTTGAACATTGCATCGTAGTTGCGAAGCTTGAAGTCTTTTAATTTTCTTTTTGCCATACATATTCTGTGGCTTCTATGATCTCATCATGCAATAGTGAAATCCATTATCATTTAGTAAAAATATGGTTTTTGAGGCAAGATTTATTGCATCATTGCATTGCATTTAGGATTTCGTTGAAAACAACCCAGGGTTCACTGAAAACTGCAATATCAGCCCAGATTCTCTTAGTTTAACCCTGGTTTTGGTTCATGCCCCAAAACCCCTCTTTTGAACTAAACATTTATATCACTTCGGCCGGATAGATATTGAATATTCGGAGATTGATGTCATATATATCTTACTTTGAATATTTGGATTCAAATATGGTACAGATATTGAATGTCTGGATTAGGATACGGATTATCCATTAAGTATCTGAACCCCTTCGGCCAGATGGCCGATCAAGAAATGTCCATACCATTTATTAGTCATTTACACCCTTTATGCTCTACCGCTGAGATTGCGTATTATTGCTGTAGTGTATATATATCATATCAGGTTTATGCTTTATGTCCAGTGAGCCTGTTTTTAGTCATTATATGTTCAATACAAACTCTCTTGTTTGCTTGCAGCCTGTGTTGACTGTTATGTACTTGGTGCAATACATGCCAACAGTTGGTTACTGGCTCATGGACAAGGTATTTCTTCTATCTGGTGTTCTTTAGCGTGGTTGCTAAGTGAATGATGCTGTTTGTAGTTTCCTTTCTTTCACTGATTTTATTGGTGCATAGGATTGAATCACAAAGTCACAATATGCATCCGGCCAGAAATCTGTGGGAATCTTCTGGCCATATTTAATCTTCAACCAATGATATTCTTACTTTTTTTTACATCAAACAATATGAGCACATTAACGATGAGAATTTTGTTGCCCAAATTTACCATGCTAGAAACAAATAAACAGTGTTATATTTATGAGACAGTAAACTGAGTAAAAAGCACCATGTCCTTGATGTAATTGCAAAGACCAGTAGACAAAGGCCTAACATACCATATTCCTTTTGTCCACTCAGCACATTGTGTTACATAAGCACCACAATTAGTACTCTGTAATCTGAACAGCCATATTCTTGACTTTGTTAGTAATAGTGAAAACTGACAGCAGGGTAACATAACCATGCGCTCTAGCTCTCTTTTTGGACCCAAAGGAAATTTTGTGCTTACCATTGTTGCTAGTACTCTATTGATTAATCTATCTTTCCAGGTTGGTGCAAAACGGCTGGATGCGGCCGCAAAGAAAGGGAACACGTATAGTTGGAATCTCATTTTCGGCAGCAAGAAGTCAGCATGACCAAGTTGCTCGTAGCTCCTAGCACCAGGGATATTTCTGAATTCGGATGGTCACGTGACTTATATGCTTGTACGCAAAAAGGTCAGACGGAAAAGGAACAGAGCATCTATGGAAGCTATACAGTTTAGTGAAAAACTGGACTCATCACTATGACACAAGAATTATGATTGAGTTGAATATGTTGAACTAGCTTTTTATTTGAAATCAAGTACAGGGTAAAATGGCATAAGTAACTGTTACTTTGATTTTTAGTGTGCATTAAAGAACACCTCATCAGGATAACTGTTAATCACTGGCCACACTGGGTTATTATCCCGGAATCCACTGAACTGCGAGTAGTTACAGTAGACCTGATCTTTTGTTAGTTTCGCTGAAAAGCTAGGCTGAAAAGTATTATTCGTTGATTTGTTGTGAGAGAAAAACACTGTACCATGGCTGACAGTGGCGGTGACAGTGGCAGATGCAGAACAAGATTTAAGGGGGGCTGGTCTCTTCTTCCTCTCTCTCCATTTTTCTTCTTTCCTCCACCTCTTCTTCTTCATCACCCTCCCTATATTTTCATTGATGCACTAGCTGTAGGGGGGTTGGAGCCCCCCCAGCCCCCCTGTAGATCCGCCCCTGATGGCTAATAAGTTCAAACGAATAGGTTGGCCTACTTTGGAAGTATGGCCCAGATTAGCCCGGGGTATTGACGCCCAACATTCTAAAACATTAGCTTTGCTTAGCAATAGAAATAATATGTATTTGTGATGTGTCTTCTGCATTTGTGTGGGCTATGTCAAAAACCAAAACATTTGGCTTTACATAACTGTAGAATTAATTTGTGCATTTGTTATGTGTCTTCTACGTTTGTGTGTGTTACATAACATACAAAAAGCATTTGGCTTTGCATAACTATAGAAATAATTTCTGTATTTATTATATGTATTCTCCATTTATGGGGCTTACATCATATACAAAAATATTTGACTTTGCTTAGCCATAGAAATAATTTATGCATTTATCATGTGTCTTCTATATTTGTGTGGGTTACATCACATATCAAAATATGCTTTAATTTACTTAACTATAGAAATAATTTGTGCATTTTGTGTTGTTATGTAGTATATTTTAGTTTTTTCCAATAGGTCCATGTGATGTTCTTTTTAATTCTACTATATTGTGTGTTTTCCTGTTTTTATAATTTTTGTTTGGCTTTGGTCTATCTTTTTATTATTTTTCTATTTATATTATGTTATGTCATATTATTTATATATTTCTATATATTTTATAGCTTTTGTTATTTTTTCCATTGATATTATATTACCAAAACGCGAATCTATAACTTGTGATTCTAAATCTAGAATAATGTTCTCCAGTACTGAGAATATTTTTCTTATGAACATAGAATATTGTTTTCTAAACCTAGAATATTGCATCTGCTCAATAAAAAGAAAATATTGTATCTGCATGGTAAAAATATTGTTAATGAAATTTATCTAAAAAATACTTAAGTGGGGTCTTATTTGAAGAATTTAAATGGTGCAATCGGATTTAATTTGGAATATTCGGTTTGACAAATATGACATTTCTTTAAGTTTCAAAAAAAATATCGCATGTGTGATAATGCGGGCAAATTTGGATTGTTGCATGGTTGGCACCTTTGTGCTGAAGAAACATAAAATCATGCCGGTCAGCATATAACATTTTGGCCTCAAATTACCATCAACCAAGCAAAGGATGCGAAAATTGATTGTTTTTTTTTTGTGGCGCTTGCCTCCATGCCGATCGACGATGACACGCTCCCATTATATTACCATTTGCTTAAAACATTGAATATTGTTATCCGAAACTTAGAACATTAATCTTAGGAGGACTGGATATTTTATAATGGATCTAGAACATTGCTCATGGTCATTGAAATAAAAATGTTCTGTCCTTATTAGCAAAATGGTCATCAACAAAATTTGTACTTGTACGGATTTGAGTACCAGAGCTGAGAAAGGAGCGGCCTACAACAGTTTTAAGAGATTAACCAAAAAAATAGCTAAAACTTACTGATTTAACTATTATCTAAAATAAATTCCACCTTAAAACTAGACTACTTCCACAGGCTATCTAAAATTGAACTTCTCCATGATATGGCCTATTAGGCATCTCCAGACTCAAGAGTCTTTCTAAAACTTATTCTATAAATCATCATTTAGAGAGACATTAGCAAAAATATCGTTTTCTATATCTTTTTACTCTACAACAGATTTTCTATATCTTATATATTTATACTCTAGAGAGTCATTCTCATTTTCTATCTTTGGATAGCAAGAAATCCGAAATAAAAGATGACTATATTTGGATGATCAATTAAAGAAGTTGTTGGAGTTTTTTTTTTCTTTTACCAAAATCTTTATTCATAGCAATTAAGAAGGATAGAGGGTCTCTTGGAGTAGCTCTAAGCGCATCTCTAGGAGTCTGGTATAGTTTACTTGCTAAACTAATAGATCTAGCAAGTTACGAGAAGAAATAATAATCTTAAATTTTGTTCTTCTCCAACAGTTTCCTACAATAGGTTCCTCAGTAATTTTGCATTGAGAACCTCAAACTATTTGTAACTAACCATAACGTTTTTAGTAGTTTTTATTTGTCTCTTGCTGCTTTCTCTAGAATCCTTTATTTTTTAATATTTTACTCTGATCTCCTGGGAAAAACAGCGGATAGAGGATCACGTACGAAGTTTCTCTTAACTACAAAAACTTACGAGTTGGAAGAAAATATTTAGCAACTTTTTATTTTTAAAAACCTCTTTTACTAAACTATTGAACGCTACGTTTCTCTGTTTTAAAAATCAAAACAGAGAGTTGTTTTACAACATTCCTGGAGATGCTCTAATACGTGTCTGCGACGTTTTCGGTACCCAGCCATCGGCGCCTAACAGCTCCCCGTGTACTAGATGCCGCACGATGGTCCAAACAACTCGTGGGGCACGTTATTGAAACAGACACGGTGGTACCTGTGGAGTGTGGACAAGAAATTTCGGAGCTATTATATCCGATGCACCGATGCATTAGCTCAGCGTGTGTTTAGTTTCAGGAAGTTAGAATTTAGGGCTACTGTAGCACTTTCGTTTTTATTTGGTAATTAGTGTTTAATCATGGACTAATTAGGCTCAAAACGTTCGTCTCGCAATTTTCCACCAAACTATACAATTAGTTTTTTTTTCATCTACATTTAATGCTCCATGCACGGGCCGTAAACATTCGATGTGATATGTACTGTAGCATTTTTTAGGATTTTGGGGTTCAACTAAACAAGGCGTTAAACTAAAACCAACATGTGTAGCACACAGGATGTATCCTTGTCACTTGTCAGTGACCTTTTTGTTGCCGAGCCATCAGCGCCTATTAGCTCCCCATGTAGTAGACGCCGCACGATAGCTCAAACAACACGTGGGGCACGTTATTGATGAAACAGACATGTTGTACCTGTAGAGGTGTGGACAAGAAATTTTGGAGCTATATATGATGCATTTCCAAGCTTAAACTGAAATTGACACGTGTAGCACACAGGATCAAAGATCTATCAGGCTCTGTTCCAAAAGAAAAGAAAAAGATCTATCAGGCTCGTACTACGTGTGGTAGTAAAAGCATCAATATCTACTTGCAGACCGAGGTGGGTCATGCAAAGGGCTGAGTGTGTCAAACTACTTGTTTGACAACCAAAATACATGGAGGATTATATTAAAGATGGATTAGAAAAATCAAGAAAAGAGAAAAAAGATTTAATTTGATTCAACAGGAGAACTCAGCCTAGACCAGTTTATGCAGACAAAACCAGCCTAGGTTGGTTTTGTCAGAGTCTTCGCATGGCCGTGTTTAAACCGGTCTAGCCGGTTTCGAAAACCGCCGATCTGATCCAATTTTGGTAGTCTGAGCCTTAAGTTATCTTTTTTGCTTTGGAAACTCATCCAATCTCATGAAAAACTTACAAATTGCATGTGGAATAAGATTTCTGTTGGAATGAGACCACCCTCTATTTATAAGAGGATTACACGATCGGTCGAGAGATCCATCTATCCAAACGTAGAAAACACAACTATCTTTACTTGTTATCTTCTATCTTAAAATATTTTCCAACCCCCTTCTGTCCCGCATTTCTCTTGGCGAGATTTATCGGCATTCTAGGTGACCTTGACGATCCTATGACACTCTTGATATGTGTTGTTCTAGGCAGTAGCCTTAGAACCTTGGTTGCCACTCAAACCCCCAAGCCAAGAAAGGAGAGACCGGCGAAATGATACTGTGAGTAATGTTGCTTTGCTCCATCAACCGGGATTAAGGTTCCCCCCTTACAACCCTCACAGGGGCGCTATTTATACACTTCCGTAGCATTTACATGGACACAACTACCCTCTCAACTACCCCGATTAGAAGGAATATTCCCATTTCGTCGAGGGCTCTCTGGTCTTCTCCTTCACCTCCCCCGGGCTCCAACTGCCCTGTCGCGGCCCAGTGGTCCCCTCTGCCTGACACAGCCGACGGGTCCCCCGCGTCGCCTTCGTTCGTGGTGACGAAAAGGTAGAAGGTTCCTGCAAAGCTGGAGAAGATTATCTCACATGAACATTTAGTCAGCCTTGTGTTTTCGCCTTGGGGACAGGCATCGCCATAAGCTCATTTTTGCAGGGTTCGAAGATGCTCGTGACGACTTACTAGTCCCTGAGCGACTTACTGGTCCCTTTCGCCGCTGAGGGGATACGAAAAGGCTAAGCGTTAGCCGACTTCCCTTTTCGTCAGCAAGGGGGTGCGAAGGGTGAAAGGCGTAGCCCAACAATATGTGTCTCCCCAACGCGTCTTATCGAGAGGTTTTCCTAAGTCTTCAATTGGCCCTATTTATGCAACTCATATGATCTAGTGGAAAACTTACGGCTTGAGCCAGTTTTGGAAATCCATGCCCCAAATCATGTTTTTTCTTTAGAAACTCATATGATCTCATGGGAAACTTACAAATTGCATGTCGAATAAGTTTCTATTGGGATAAGATCACCTGTCTATTTATGAGAGGATCACGGCCGATTGGGAGATCTATCTATCCAATTGTCAAAAAACACATATATCTTTATTTTTTTTATCTTCTATATTAAGCTTATCTAACCCCCTAGTTGTTCAACACTTCTCTCGACAAGATTCATCGGTGGTATAGGTGGGCTTGCCGATCTAGGACACTTTGTTCTGCGTCTTCTCACGAGACGTTTGTAGGTTTTTGGGACAAAGAACGAGTGTTGAATCGACCTCGTTGACATGCTAGTCGGTCTCTCATTGTTTAGACATACTTTAACTGTGTATCTATAATGCTGTATACGGACTGAGGTGATCTAGCTTTCTACCGAACTTTTGGTCGAATACTCGAATCTAATATCAACACTCCTTAAATACATGGTACATCGGAACTTATATCTACAATCATACATAAAAACATTTGACCAGCCATGGCGCAATATTATGTGGTGAAACATACGGATGTGAACCATCGTGTACTCGTGTGAGTGTGTGCCTGCACTGGTGAATCCAAGCCTCGGCGACCCTAGATCTATGCTCGGGCTCATCGCTGTTGGCCTCCAGTACTCTACTGATTTAATAGTGTGCAGCCCATATACAAAGAAGATTAGGTCTACTTAGCGGCATAGTCCACTAAACCACTTAGGCTCCTAAAAAGCTCTGGGCCCGCTACTGTGCTTTGTGTGTTGTTGGGAAATCGGTTCCAGCAGGACGGAGGAGTGAAGGTCTTCGCCTAGCCAAAGGCTCCGGGCGAAGGTGATCGGACAGGTGGGTCCGGACACAATTAGGGTTTTATAAATATATTCACCAACCTCCACTTACATAGGATCTAGTTCCTCTTTTATAGGGCACCATCCACTAGGTACTACTTTACATCTTTGCCATTTGACAGCTAGGGCATATTCTCATGGATATTCCTATACAAGCATAAGCTAATAGGGGCATCTCCGGCTTTCTCTGTCCCAACTACCTTTTCTTCTTGGACCTTAGCCCTTGGCTCGCCAGCAGCCCATCTGTGCCGCAAGGGTCCCTTCCTTGGTCGCACGGAGGCTCCAACATTTGAAAGCTCTAGTTTGGTTTTGGTGAATTGATGAAACCCTAAGTGCTAACCTAGTTCATCGAGTGATCATGAGATAGGTAGCACACTTCAAGTAGAGAAGCAAATGAAGATCATAACATGACAATGGTGATAGCATGGAGATGATCAAGGGCTTACACTTGAAGAGAAGAAAGAGAAAAACAAAAAGCTCAAGGCAAAGGTATATTTTGTAGGAGCTATTTTGTTTTGGTGATCAAGACACTTAGAGAGTGTGATCACATTTAGGTTTGATAGCCGTACTATTAAGAGGGGTGAAACTCGTATCAGAATGCGGTTATCAAAGTGCCACTAGATGCTCTAACTTATTGCATATGCATTTAGGATCTAGTGGAGTGCTAACACCCTTGATAATATTTGTGAAAATATGCTAACACATGTGCACAAGGTGGTGGTAGGGTTGAGATGGGTTTGGATCCCTCTCAGGAAAATGAAATGCCTATTTTCTATTGCGTCGGATGCAAAATTCTTGGTGGTTGGCACACTTGAGCAAGGGTGAAGAAGTTAGAGTTGAAATGGAGTTGATCGAAATGATGCTGGCGTCGGTCTACTGACCGGACGCTGGGTCACTCAGCGACCGGACGCTGAAAGGCTGCGTCCGGTCGAGCTGTCAGACGGCACAGTGGGTAGGGTTGAGCACCGGACGCTGGTCTGCGTCCGGTCAAGGTGGACCGGACACGTACGGTCGAAAAAACATGCCTCGGGGAGCTTACTGGAAATGACCGGACGCTGGGGCTTCAGCGTCCGGTCAGCTTCGTAGCCGTTGGAATCTGACGAACAGCGTTTGAAGCTGGTGACGCGTGGCGTCCATCGGGCGACCGGACGCTGAGGGCCAGCGTCCGGTCAGTATGACCGGAGCGTCTGGTCAGAGCGTGTTTTGCCCAGTGAAGGGGTACAACGGCTCTATTTGATGGGGGCTCTATTTATAGCCCCATGGCCGACTCAAGGGATGACTCTTGCACATTTTCATTGACATAGCATCCTTGTGAGCTTAGCAAAAGCCCTCCCACTCATCTCCATCATTGATCCATCATCATTGTGAGATTGGGAGAGAATCCAAGTGCATTGCTTGAGTGATTGCATCTAGAGACACTTGGTATTCGTGTTGCGCTGCAGATTTCGCTTGTTTCTCTTGGTGGTTGCCACCACCTAGACGGTTGGAGCAGCGATGGAGGATCGGCATGAGTTGGTGATTGTTCATGGCCATCTCCGGTGATTGTGAGGGGAGTTGTACCTTCCCCGGCGGAGCGCCGAAAGGTAACTCTAGTAAATTGCTCGTGTTATTGAGTTACCTCACTTGTGAGTCGGTTCTTGCAGTGTCCAATCGTGTGGACGAGGTTTGTGAAACACCTCTTAGCCGCCGAACCACCAAGTGTTGGTCGACACAACGGGGACGTAGCGTGTTGGCAAGCACGTGAACCTCGGGAGAAAATCGATTGTCTCTTGTCTTTGGCATTCTCCCAGTGATTGGCTATATATTCATCTTGTGATTGGTTCATCCCCTACACATCGGTATAATCACCTTACTCACTTATTTACATTCTTGCAAACTAGTTGACACAAGCTCTTTAGTGTAATTAGAATTGAGAGCTTGCTTTATTATTTATATTCATCTAGTTGAGCTCTTTAGAGTAGCAAGGTTGAGAGCTCTTAGTGAGTAATTACATAGCAAGTTTGTGTGCCTAAGTAATCATTGCAACTAGAATTGTTGGATAGGTGGCTTGCAACCCTTGTAGAGCTAGAGCAAGTTTGCATTACGCTATTTGTCATACTAATCAAATTGCTCTAGTTGATTTGTAGATTTTTAAATAGGCTATTCACCCCCCCCTCTAGCCATATTAGGACCTTTCAGCGTTCTTGTCACATCCTCCGTCCCAAACACTTACGCCTCCACTTGGGCCTTCGTCCTCGACGCCCGGCCTTTGTGCCATTCTTGGTCGTAGCCGGCAGCTTCCGGTGGCCTCCTCCTTCACCTCCATACCTTCGCCAGGCCAGGGGGGGTGCAGGCGAAGACTATTTTCCGTGATGCCTATAAATCATTACTTTCATAGCTTGGTTAGTGTTTTTGGTCAGATCGTAAGTTAGCCTCCACAGCTCAGATATCTGTGTCCCAACAGTCCCTCCCTTGAGGGTTTGGTCTGATGCAGGCGGACCGTGACCCTCAAGTTCTTTACTAATGTTGAGCTATGGGGGCTTCCATGGAGGTTTCCCCCCTTCACCTTAGGACGCGCTGTGTTAGACCTTCGTTGATGTGACGTGTCATATTTTGATTTGACGTGGTGGCTCTAGAACTGACGTGCTTTAGAGCGGTGTGACCATTGGGTGAGGAAGTCGAACCGTCCATCCGAGGACTATATAAGGGTGCGGTAGGTGAAGGCTCCCTCACCCCGTCCGAGCTACCGTTGGGTGTGGTAGTTGAACCATCCATCCGAGGGCTATGAAAGGATCAAGATGCCCAAGAGGGGGGGCGAGGAATTGGGCTAATTCTAAATTTCTTTGCAATAATTAAATCCTATGATTAGCCCAATTAACCCCTTGTGCCTAGAAAGTGTTGCTAATTGTTCTACCACACAAAAGACTTGCAATCTAAGTTCCAATCCTACTCTAGCATGGCAATTCTATGAATGTAAAGACAAGAATTGAATCGCTCAAAGTAAATGCTCAAAGTAAATAGAGAGGAAGGAATGCGGCGATGTGTTGCCGAGGTATCGGAGAGTCGTCACTCCCCACTAGTCCTCGTTGGACCACCCGTGCAAGGGTGTGGCACTCCCTTGATCCGTGCAAGGATCAAGTGCTCTCTACAGGTTGATTCTTCGACACTCCGTCGCGGTGAATCACCCACAACCGCTCATAACTTGAGTTGGATCATCCACAAGCTCTCTGGATGATCACCATGCTCCCAATCACCACCAAGCCATCTAGGTGATGGCGATCACCAAGAGTAACAAGCATGAACTCTCACTTGACCACGATAAGCCTAATGAGAAGGTGGATGCACACTTTGCTACTCTTGATCTTCACTAATGAGGGCTCTCTTTGGGATTCTCAAATCTCAATCACCTCACTAGGACCTTGCTCTTTTTGGCACTCACAAATGTGTTTCTCAGCTATTGGAATGAGCAAAAGTACCCCCACACACGAGCGGAGGTTGTATTTATAACACCGGCTAAAAATGAACCGTTATGTGCCTCTGTGGGGTGACCGAACGCTCCGGTCATGTTGACCGAACGCACCGGTCAGTATACCCCGAGCTCCAGTGGCTAAGAGTTGACTGGACGCTGGCAGCATCCGATCAACACTGACCGGACGCGTCCGGTCATGTTTTCTCCTCACTAGAACCTTACTGATGTCGACCGGACGCTGGGCCTCCAAAGTCCGGTCACTTTCTGAGCAGCGTCCGGTCAATAACCGGAACCTGATCAGTGTCCAGTCAGTATTGACTGGACACGTCTGATCAGGATTCTCCCTCTTTGGGACCTTACTAGAGTCGATCGGACGCTGGCCTTCAGCATCCGGTGCCATGACCTCGCAGCATCCAGTCATTTCCAGATGATTTCACCTTGGTCAAATAAACTGATCAGACTTTGAGCCAATGTCGAGTCTGGTCACACCAGAGCTAGCGTCCGGTCAGTAGTTGACCCTCCATTAACTTCCAACTCTCAATCATTTGTGAATGAAGTTTGCTGCATTGGATCAAAGGTCTGTTGTGGAGCTACCTAGTGCTAGTTTTAACAAGTGTGCACCACACCTAACTCACTAGACTCACCTAGTCAAGCTACCCGTTCATACCCCCCTTAATAGTATGGCCAAAGGAAAAACAAAGTCCTAAACTACTCTAAGTGTCTCTCTAACTTCAATCGACACTTAGAACTAGTCCATCTTTAACCTTGTCGTCCATCCTTTGAAAACTGAAACGATTTCCATCATAGGGGCATGACAACCTTGATTGCCCAATCGATCTCCATTACCATGACCTAACTTAATTGTTTATGCAAAACACACGTTAGTCGCAGTAATCATGCATTGTTATTAATCACCGAAACCCAACTAGGGGCCTACATGCTTTCAATCTCCCCCTTTTTTGGTGATTGATGACAATACTACCTCGAGTATGTGAAAGAGATGAGGTTTTTAACATACTTGGTTCATATAAGCTTTTGACAATAAGAACAAAAATGATAGACAAGCTTATATCACCCAAGCCAACATGATGTACTCAAAAGATATGAAATAAGCATGAGTACAAGAGAGAAGCTCATTTGCATCGGAGTAAAAATGCGGAAGCAAAGGCAAATGAGCAAAACACAAGTGATATGACATATAAAGAATTCAAAGTAGAGAGCACATATGTCAAATATCACGATCATGTAGATATCACTGTCACATAAATATAGTAACACATGAATGCATAATGTATCTCACACATAAAAACTCCAAATGTAAATAGATAAGCTAATATAATAACTAAGCTCCCCCTAAGCCTAACATACTCGAACCCTCTCCCCTTTTGGCGTCAAACACCAAAACCTAAGGGTCGGTCGGCGGAGCTGCAGTAGATGAGCCGGGCGCTGAGGTACGAGGAGCGAGGTGGAACTGGGTGCCATCATCATCTGATCTAGAGCTCTGAGCTGTCTAACCCTCTGTAGCTGGAAGTGAGGCTGAAGCAGTCTGGGTCGGATCAGGAACTGGCGCTGCTGTAGGCTGAGCTGGTATAACTGAAGCAGCTGGCTTTAATGATGCCACAAAGGAGGGGAGCGTCTTTGTCGTTGCTGTGATAGGTGTAGCCATAGAAGGACCTGGAACATGCAAGTATGGAGGCGTGGGCTACCCTGTCAACTCACTGAAGGAGGCTCCAAGACTCCTGGAGACTGAAGTGTCTGACTCAAGCAGCGACGACGTCTGTGCCGGTGTGAAGCCCATCTGAAGTGGTGTGAACTATGGGGCTACCACTAGCGAAGCGAACCACTGGGACACCTGCTCATCGATGAAGCATACTGTGCTGGTGGCTGTCCCTGACTCTAAAGCCCACTAGGCTATAACGCTAGAGTCATCGAAGTGGTAGCAGGCTGACCAAGCTGGGGTAAAGCCTGTGGCGGTGGGGCCCCAATTGCTGTCACTACATGCTGCATGAATTCGAGAAGCTGCTGCTACATGAGGATCTGCTGCTGATGCTGTAGTGCCTATGTCTGCTACTGAATAACAAGCTGTTGGTGCTGGAACTCGTCCTGCTGGCTGTCTCCTGAGCCTGTCGTGCCTGGTCCTGCCTCATTCGCTCAAGTATAGCCAGAAGAGCAGGGTCTGTCTGCAGGGCAGGTGGCGCTGAACTAGAGCTACCAGCCTCTACATCATGGCATCGTGGAGGCATCTGAGGAACAGGTTGGTAGTCGTCATCGGAACTATCACTAGGCTCGCTCATGACCAACCCCTCCTACTGAGCAAGCTGCTCCTCCTCTGTAGCTGCAATACCCCTGATAATATCATCCTACTAGGCTGCAATCTCTAGCACCTCTAGACGACGGCACGGCTGACTAGATGCCTATGGTGTACTATGGCGGATTATCTGAGACAGGTTATAAGAAGGGAACTCTGTCGTGCCACCACTGTACTCAGCAATCATCTCAGGCAACTTAATAGAAATAGCTCTATGGATAAGGAATGTGACCTAGTGAGCATAGGGTAGCTACCTATGACCTCTGAAGCCCTCAGCTATAGTGTCCTCCATCTCTGACAGAAGAAGATCCCAAATATCAAAGACTATCTGCTATATCAGAGAGTTGAGAAGCTATAGCTGAATACGAGTCAATCCCTCTCTGTTTCCCATCCTTGAAAGTAAAGTCCTCCTCATGATAGCCTCAATCATGCGAGTGGTGGGCATGAGATCACTGGGGTTCCTCCTCGACCCCTCACCAAAGGGCTCTGTGAAGCAGTGACGAACCAAGTCTATAGGGGGGTACCATGCCACCATGAGGGCGTCTAGGGGGTGCGGTCTATCCATAGCACATCTCATAGAGCCTGACAGGCTGCTCCTGAAGCCTAAGAATCTCCCTGACCTTGGTGCTCGTCAACCGGTAGTCTCTGTCTCCAAATGCAAAGTGTATAAACCTGTGATGTGGGTCAATCCAAAGAGATGCATAGAACTAATGAACCCAAGATGGAACATATAATCCGGTCTGTCCAATCAAATCTATCAGCCCTGGCAGATATGCAAGGTAGGGGCGAATGTGCTCACCAGCTGCTGCAATAATAGACTCTATGTTGCACACCCTCTATGATATGAAAATTGCTCCGCTGTTCAGATAGGCATTATAGAAGTCCTCCTGCAGGGGTGTATAGAATCTCTCTGATGCTCTCTCATCCCTCCTGGGTAGAAACCACACCTCAAAGTCCACGAACCTCAGCTGTTGCACCTGCTTGGCTGTGGTGGCCCTCAGGTCAAGATGGGTCACTGGAGGTGGACCCTGTGGTCGAGGCGATGGATGAGAACCCCTGCGCTGAGTGGCTAGCCTTGGTGAAACTAGGACATGAGTACGACTAGAGCGGCGTAACTGTGGCTGTGGTGCCTGCTCTATCTCCTCGACCTATTGGACCTGCCGACCCTCCTAAGACTGTTGTGCTGGCTATGCCTCCTGAGTCTGTTGAGCTGGCTGAGGCTACTGCTGTGGATCCCCCTGAGGCTGAACCTCATCAATGGCAACACACCGTCCGCCAATCATGAGAGTCCTAGCTGGACCACCATGAAGGCGCTCAACTCACTGAAGTGAAGCCATCGCCTCTGGTGAAAGTGGATCAGCAATCTAACTCCACTGTGAGCACCTCCTCTCTCGGCACGCTCTGCGGCCTTAGTAATTGTGGCGGCTCTCGTTGTATCTGCATCTGGATACTTGCGCTTCCTGACTGCCAACTTTTTGGTCGCCTTGCCTTTTGGATCTACAGGCTGGCGAGGCGAGGGCCTCAGATCCTCATCACCGGGACCACCTTTGACATTCTTCGTCTGAGCCATCTGAAGGATCTGAGATGAATCAACTGCCACTGACAAAGATCGACTGACACTTTTGAGGCTTAGCCTCATTCCGTACTCGCGAGCTTAGCCCCGAGTTAACTGACAACTGCCACTGACACCTCAATAAAACTAGCTCGTTGCATGATAGAATAGATAGGATATACAAATAACTTAGATTATGCATCTAGAGAGACAAAACCCTAATAGAGCAAGCGATTAGGTACAAAATTGAAATGCGGGGCTTGCTACCTGTCGAACTGATGAAACGGTGAGAAGAGGAACGGATCGGGGGACACCGAATCAGCTAGGGTTGCTGGTCGGCGAGGATCGGCAATGTGATGCGGTGAATCGACGGCCGAGGGTTCGCTGTGCTAAAGCTAGGGCAGCTAGGGTTCCAGAGTTAGGGCTTTACCGACTCTAGACGTGGACGACATTGAGCTAGGCGGTGGCTCGGGCAGCTCTAGCGTAGAAGGCATGGAGATTGGTAGCACGACAATGGGCGAAGCTGTGGCGACACTGCGGCGCGGTGGCGTGGCACTCGGGCGTGACTGTAGGTGGCACATGGTGTGGCGGTGTGGCGCATGGAGCTGCTGCGGCGGCGCAGGGAGCAGGCAGGCGCGATGGATCCAACGGCTAGGGCAGACGGCAGCGGAGGTGAGCTTTGGAGGCGGCAAAGGCGGCGGCGCGTGGGAACGGTGAAATAGGGCTTAGGTCCACGCACGCAGTGAATAAATAAGGTGGCCCCCAGTGGATCAGAAAAGAAAACAGAGAAGAGTCATGAAACAGCATGCAAACTACTGACCGTACGCTCTAGTGGCAGTGACCGGATGCTACCACCCAGCGTCCAGTGGACATCGACCGGACGCAACCAGAGTTCGGTCAATACAGCCTTCGTCTTCTTCCTCACGATCGGACGCTGAAAGCCTTCTGACCGGACGCTGAAAGCTAGAGTTCAGTCACTCCTTTGCAGCAAGTTCACTTCCTGTGAACTGACCGGACGCTGGACTCTAGAGTCCGGTGCAGCGTCCGATCACTCTTTCTTCAGTGAATCTTCAAAGTCCTTCGTGCTGCCTGTTCCCAATCAAGTCCCAACTTGAATAAGATCCAAATAAACACCAATTGGGACTGATGTGAGTGACCTCTCTCAAACCCTCAAGTTTTTCAAAATATTTTGCCTTAGGCTATAATTCTTTTTGAGAAAATAGGCAATAAGAGGGCAATTTGAAGACAAACGACAAAACAACAAACATGCATATGCAATGCAATACTTGAAAGTAAATCTAGTTGCTTGTCAAGTTTGATCCAAGGTTAAGCTTCTTCACACGCTTTTCAGTGAACAAGCCCTATATGCATTACAAAACATTAAACATGTTGTATATTACAATGCAATGCAAGGGACAACACAAGCTCATCTTTTAGTGAAGTTACTAAAATCAAGCACATTGAGCTCATTCCGCAATCTATAAAATGTTGCCTCATCTAGTGGTTTAGTAAAGATATCCGCCAATTGATCCTTGGTCCTTACACCTTCTAGTGATATATCATTTTTAGCAACATGATCTCTAAGAAAGTGATGGCGAATATCTATGTGCTTGGTGCGAGAGTGTTGAACCAGATTGTTTGCAAGTTTCACCGCACTTTCATTGTCGCACAAAAGAGGTACTTTATCTAGAACTACACCATAGTCTAGCAAAGTTTGTTTCATGTAAAGTATTTGTGCACAACAAGCACCCGCGGCAATGTATTCTGCTTCGGCGGTGGACAAAGCCACACTATTTTGCTTCTTAGAGGATCAAGACACAAGTGATCTACCAACCAAATGGCACCCTCCGGATGTGCTCTTTCTATCAACTTTGCAACCGGCATAGTCCAAATCGGAATAGCCAACTAATTCAAATATAGCTCCTTTGAGATACCAAAGGCCAGTGCTTGGTGTGTGCTTAAGATACCTAAGGATTCTTTTTATGGCAATTAAATGAGTTTTCTTAGGATTAGCTTGAAATCTAGAACACATACACACACTAAACATGATGTCGAGCCTAGATGCAGTCAAATATAACAAGCTACCAATCATAGAGCGGTAGAGAGTTTGATCAACCGGGTACCTCCCTCATCTAGGTCAAGATGTCCATTAGTTGGCATTGGTGTCTTGATTGGCTTACATTCATCTATCTTGAATCTCTTGACAAGATCATTAGTATATTTCTCTTGAGAGATGAAAATCCCTTCTCTCATTTGCTTGACTTGAAAACCAAGAAAGAATGTAAGCTCTCCAATCATTGACATCTCGAACTCTTTCAACATCAATTCACCAAACTCTTTGCATGAATCTTCATTTGATGATCCAAAGATGATATCATCAGCATACACTTGACAAATGAAGATATGCTCATCAAGCTTCTTGGTGAATAGTGTGGTGTTGACCTTCCCAATGGTGAAGCCCTTCTCAATGAGGAAGTCCTGAAGGCGCTCATACCAAGCTCTTGGGGCTTGCTTAAGCCCATATAATGCCTTGGACAACCTATAAACATGATTAGGATATCTAGGGTCTTCAAACCCGGGAGGTTGGTCAACATAGACTAGTTCATTAATAAAGCCATTTAAAAATGCACTTTTCCGAGCTTCTTAAGGACTTTATGTTTGATTCCAACTTCATCACAATAAGTTTCTATGTTTGTGTTGTCAAATTCTTTCCCATTGTCACTTATCTTCTTAAGCTTCACTTTAAATTCATTTTGTGCTCTCTTGGCAAACTTCTTGAAGCAAGATGCAACTTCGGATTTGTCATGAAGGAAGAATACCCATGTATACCTTGAATAATCATCAACAATCACAAGACAATAGAGATTTCCTCCCAAACTCTTGTATGTTGTTGGTCCAAATAAATCCATATGAAGGAGTTCTAGCAATCTTGCGGTTGACATGAAAGCTTTTGTTGGATGGGTATTTGCAACTTGCTTGCTGGCTTGACATGCACTACAAAGCTTGTCCTTCTCAAACTTCACATCCTTCAACCCTCTCACCAAATCATTCTTCATAAGCTTCTTAAGTGAGCTCATTCCAACATGAGCAAGTCTTCTATGCCATAGCCACCCAAGTGTTGTTTTGGTGAATAGGCATGTCTTTAAGTTTGCATCTTCGGAGGTGAAGTCCACTAGATATAGGTTGTTGTATCTAAATCCTTTGAATATCACATGATCATCATCCTTCTTGGATACAACAACCTCCTTCTTGGTAAACAAGCATTGAAAGCCAAGATCACACAATTGTCCAACGGATAGCAAGTTGAAACTCAATGAAGCAACATATAGCACATTGGAGATGGAATGATCATTTGATATTGCCACTTTGCCCGATCCTTTGACCTTGCCCTTTGAGTTATCTTCAAATGTGATTTTTTCTTGCCCATATACTTCTTCATCTAGTGAGGTGAACATACGAGGATCACCGGTCATATATTATGTGCAACCACTATCAATAACCCAATGACTTCCACCGGTCTTGTAGTTCACCTACACACAAGAGATCAAGCTTTAGGAACTTTGTTGAGGGCTCTTCACCTTCTCAACAAGTGACTTTGCAACCTAAATTTTCTTAGGCCTATTCTTGTTGGGAGGACCTAAAAACATCACTTTCATCTTTTCACTAGAATCCTTTCTAAGCATGTAGTGAGCATTGAAAGCAAAGGGTCTAGCATGCTTGGGCAAGGGTTGTGGTGGTGGAGTTTGGCACTTATGAGCAAAGTGGCCTTCTTGTCCACACTCAAAACACTTCTTTGGCTTTGGCTTTTGTTGATGTTGAGCTTGAGCCTTCTTCTCTTTGTTTGCCATGTACCCAATGCCACTTCTATCCATCTTCATGATGGTGTTCATTAGTAGCTCACTTTGAAGATGCTTGCCTCTAGTGAACTTGCTCAATCCAATCTTAAGATGCTCTTTCTTCAACTTGAGCTTATTGTTTTCTTCCTTAAGAGTATCATTGTTCTTCTCTTCCTTGAGCTTCTTGTTCTCATCTTTGAGCTTCTCATTCTCAAGGATCAAGCCATCATCATGAACAATGGTTTCTAGCACAATAGACTTGGTGACTTTGATCTCTTCAAGATGTTTCTTGAGCTTTTCATTGTCATTCTTGAGCTTGACAAACTCATCATAATCATTGGCTTCAACCACTTGCTTGCCCTTGCCACTAGAACTTTGCTCAATGCTCTCAATAATCAAGTCATCACATGATGTAGCTATATCAATCTTAACAACATCATTAGTAGCATCATGTGGCTCATTGGATAAGAATTCTTGAGCAATAACAAGAGTATCATGATTAACCTTAAGAGTGGTGTATTCTTCTCTTAGCTTGTTGTGGCTAGTGATGAGCTCATTATGTGTCCTCTCAAGTTTATCATGTTTATCTTTAAGCTCTTTCTTAGAAGATTTGAGCTCCTTGAGTTTGGATGATATAGCATCATTAGCTTCTCTAAGCTCAACACTAGCCTTTTTGGCTATATCACATTTTGCTAAAAGTGCATCATTTTTAGCCTCTAGCTTTTCATTCTTAGCTCTAGTCTTTATAATGATCTTAGTGTATTGTTTAAGCAATCTAGCAAGATCATCATAAGTAGGTGACTCATATTCATCATCATCACTATCGCTATCATCATCACTAGCATGCTCATCATCACTACTATCATCATTGTTTGATACCTTGTGATCACCCTTGGCCATAAGGCATAGGTGTGTAGAGGATGATGGCGGTGGTGGCGATGAAGATGATGAAGAGTTGATAACAATTACGGCCACCTTCTCATTGTCACTATCATCATCGGATGAGGCACTAGATGAATCAATGTCCGTGAGCCAATCACCGACAATGTATGTCTTTCCACTCTTCTTCTTCTTATGGAAGTCCCTCTTCTTGCCATCTCTCTTCTTGTATGGCTTCTTCTTCTTCTTCTCTTCTTCTTCTTCATTGCTTGAGTCATCTTTCTTGCCCTTGTATTTGTTCTTGAACTTGTCTTTCTTGGGCTTAGTGCATTGGTGTGCTAGATGACCAAGTTCTCCACAATTGAAGCAATCCATCTCGGAGATTGGCTTCCTTCTAGAGCTAGTGAAGAACTTTTTCTTCCTGCCATCAAACTTGATGCCACTCTTGTTGAGCTTCTTTAGCATCTTGGCGGTCTTCTTCACCATGAGAGCAAGACTTTCATCATCAACTTCATCATCACTTGAGCTCTCATACTCAAGTCTTGCTTTGCCCTTCTCTTGACTAGCTTTGAATGCTAAGCCCTTATCTTTCTTCTTGGTAGAGGATGAGCCATCTTGTGGTGTGATGTGCATGTACATCTCATGAGCATTGATCTTTCCCAAGATTTGTGTTAGTGTAGCGGTGGAAAGATCACCTTGATGTAGCACGGTCACAATATGTCCATATTTGTCAATGGGGAGGACACGCAAGATCTTTCTTACAACATCGGATGGTTGCGTTTGAGTGAGTCCAAGCCCATTGACTTCCTCTACAAGAACATTCAAACGTGAATACATCTCATTAGCACATTCTTTAGGAAGCATTTCAAAAGAGTTGAGCTTTTTCATGACAAGATGATAGCGTTCCTCATGCTCACTCTTAGTTCCCTCATGGAGCGCACAAACGTCCGACCATAGTGCATGGGCGTCTTTGTGGTTCCTCACCCGATTGAACACATCTTTGTAAAGGCCTCTAAAGATGGTGTTTCAAGCCTTTGCATTTCATTTCTCATAATTCACCTCATCGCCTTGTAGGTGAGTAGCATCCCGAGGTTTTGGGAAGCCTTGTGAGGTGGCTCTAAGTATACCAACATCTAGAGCTTCTAGATACACCTCCATGCGAATTTTCCAATAAGGAAAGTCATCTCCCTCAAAGATAGGAGGAGGTCCATCCCCGTGAGACATCTTGCTCTAGGCGGTTAAGCCTAAATACGTGAGCACGAGGCTCTGATACCAATTAAAAGGATCAAGATGCCCAAGAGGGGGGGGATGAATTGGGCTAATTCTAAATTTCTTTGCAATAATTAAATCCTATGATTAGCCTAATTAACCCCTTGTGCCCAGAAAGTGTTGCCAATTGTTCTACCGCACAAAAGACTTGCAACCTAAGTTCCAATCCTACTCTAGCATGGCAATTCTATGAATGTAAAGACAAGAATTAAATTGCTCAAAGTAAATGCTCAAAGTAAATAGAGAGAAAGGAACGCGGTGATGTTTTGCCAAGGTATCGGAGAGTCGTCACTCCCAACTAGTCCTCGTTGGAGCACCCACGCAAGGGTGTGGCTCCCCCTTGATCCATGCAAGGATCAAGTGCTCTCTACGGGTTGATTATTCGACACTCTATCGCGATGAATCACCCACAACCACTCACAACTTGAGTTGGGTCATCCACAAGCTCTCCAGATGATCACCAAGCTCCCAATCACCACCAAGCCGTCTAGGTGATGGCAATCACCAAGAGTAACAAGTACGAACTCTCACTTGACCATGACAAGCCTAATGAGAAGGTGGATGCACACTTTGGTACTCTTGATCTTCACTAATAAGGGCTCTCTTTGGAATTCTCAAATCTCAATCACCTCACTAGGACCTTGCTCTTCTTGGCACTCACAAACGTGTTTCTCAGCTGTTGGAATGAGCAAAAGTACCCCCACACACGAGCAGAGGTTGTATTTATAACACCGACTAAAAAACGAACCATTATGTGCCTCTGCGGGGTGACCGGACGCTCCAGTCATGTTGACCGGACGCACCAATCAGTATACCCCAAGCTCCAGTGGCTAAGAGTTGACCGGACGCATCCGGTCATGTTTTTTCCTCACTGGAACCTTACTGATGTCGACCGGACGCTAGACCTCCAGAGTCCGGTCACTTGCTGAGCAGCATCCAGTCAGTAACTGGAACCTGATCAGCGTCTGGTCAGTATTGACCGGACGCATCCGATCAGGATTCTCCCTCTTTGGGACCTTACTAGAGTTGACCGGATGCTGGCCTTTAGCATTCGGTTCCATGACCTTGCAGCGTCTGGTCATTTCCAGATGATTTCACCTTGGTCAAATGAACTGACCGGACTCTGAGCAAGCGTCCGGTCACACCAGAGCCAGTGTCCGGTCAGTATTTGACCATCCATTCACTTTCAACTCTCGATCATTTGTGAATAAAGTTTGCTCCATTGGATCAAAGGGCTGTTGTGGAGCTACCTAGTGCTAGTTTTAACAAGTGTGCACCACACCTAACTCACTAGACTCACCTAGGTCAAGCTACCCGTTCACACCCCCCTTAATAGTACGGCCAAAGGAAAAACAAAGTCCTAAACTACTCTAAGTGTCTCTCCAACTCCAATCGACACTTAGAACTAGTCCATCCTTAACCTTGTCGTCCATCCTTTGAAAACCAAAACGATTTCCATCGTAGGGGCATGACAACCTTGATTGCCCAATCGATCTTCATTACTATGACCTAACTTAATTGTTTCCACAAAATACACGTTAGTCACAGTAATCACGTATTATCATTAATCACCAAAACCCAACTAGGGGCCTAGATGCTTTTAGGCTATATAAGGGTGTGGTAGGTGAAGGCTCCCTCACCCCGTCTAAGCTATCGCTTTCGCCTACTAGCGCCTTCTAAGTTTTCTTTTGCCTTTTTAGCCTTCTCTTAGGTCTGTTGTGCCTTCGCTTCTCCGAGCTTGCTTTAGTGCTTAGAGGTGGCTTCTTCTTTTGACTCCCACCCCCATCGGGCTTCCTTATTCGGCCCTTATTCTCGCCTACTCGGCGTTAGGGCTAGTGGTTGGTCCTAGCCCTTTGAGGAGTGTATGCTGGCTAGTGCGGAGGCTATTGAATTAGAGGAGGACCTTGCTAGCATCGAGGCCTCCGTTGCTGATCTAATCACTGCTGAAGAAGCAGAACATATGGCTGGCACGGGTAGGACATGGGACTTTTGGCCTTTGTTCATGATGAAGGATATGATTGAGGCTTTGGAACGGGAGAGTTGTTTTGGTGTGGGGAAGGCTAAGCCTCTGCAGGGTGAGATGGTGCCTAGGCCATAGGCTTGTGTTTTGTGATTTCTTTGCCTGTGGTCTTCACTTCCCCACTACGCGGTTTCTCCGCCTTGTCTTAGAGGCTTTTGAGGTACAGCTGCACCATCTCACTCTGAATGGGATCCTTTCTCTGAGTAAATTTTGCTAGGCCTGTCTGTCTTATGGTGCGGAGCCAAACATTGGTACTTTTGTGAGTATTATGAGCTCCAGCGGTGTCACACCCAATTTTAAGGATAAAATGGGATGCAAAATCTTATGTGCGCCCAAAGATCAGTCACACACATAAGCCGACAAATTATGAATAATATCATCACAAGTGTTTATTACATCACGAATAAGACAAAGTTATCACATAAATATAGTGGAAGTAATAAAAGATCTCTCGTGGAAGCTCCATTTCACAGGGACGTCGACTGGTTGACCACAAGTCTAGAAGTCCTCAGGAAAATCATCATACCCAAGGCCATCTATTACCCATCCGGGATTTTTATCCAAATGATGAAAATAAACAAGCGTAAGTACATGTTGTACTCAACAAGTGTAACACGGGGTTCATGAGGCTCAAAAGGCTTGACAAAGGTTTAACAACATTTAGCTTTTAGTTGTCACAATGTTAGCTTAAGAGTAGCAACAAGTTGTTTCAATTCCCAATGCAAAACACATGATCAATGTAAGCATGAATAATGAATAGCATAAACAGGTAATACTTAGTGTTCATCTATTCCGTGAATGTTCCAAGGCCACTCATGACCATGAGCACGGCTGATATACTAGTTTTACACTCTGCAGAGGTTGTACACTTTCACTGTGAGTCATGATACCCATATGCCTAGGTTAATTACTCCCAAAACACTTCCAAGGTGAGCAGGCAGGGGTCACTATGAAGCCTTTCAAAGGTTTGTCTAACAAGTTAGGGCCATTAGATTCACTCGACAAACAGATATAGGAACCCCCCTGTCAAATGGCATAATTCCATCGCGGCTATACACATAAGAGTAGATGCTATCCTATACCCGACTCGGCAAGCCATTCTTATGCCAATAAAGGTAACCACCAATAAGCAAGAAAAGGTCCTCATACTTAGCTAAAGCTAGAGCCATGTAGCCCTCACAGTTGTACTGTAAGTCCTGGATGATCATTTACAGATAAGTCCTTAGGGAGAGGAATCTGAAGCATTTAGAAAGTAGCTAAATACTCTAGCCCCCTGTTTCCAAGTTGCTAAAAAGTCATATTTTAATGTTTATTGTATATACCATTAGTCAAGTTACAAGATCATGGTTTAATTGTGCACTAGCAAAGCTACCCAAATGCATAACCCATAGGTAACAAGGTAAACATTTAATTCTAGGGAATCCCTATCAAGACGACACATGCAACATGAATTTAATGAATTAAAGTGAATAGTAAACAAGGATGATCCCATGCTATACTTTCCTTGAGCAAAGTACTCCTGCTGGTCCTGCTTGTCAAAGTTGTACCCTTGATCTCCCACGAATTGCTCACCGTTTATACTCAATAACATAGCAACATACAAGCATCCAGAAGCAATCATGCACAACAAACAAAGCTATAGATTAGAACAGTACACCAACAACATAAAATCATGATGAAAAGTTTGGAAAATAAATCTACGTCTCGCTACGAATACTCAGACGTGAAGATCACAAAAATCAGAGCTAAAATGAAGAAATTATGAATTAAACAAGATTTCCTATAGTAAAATAATAGATTAAATCTAACCTCGAATTTGAAAAGTTGAAAACCTACTTAACAGTAGTATAAACACGTAGATTACTTAATTATGAACCTAACGCAACTTGAACGGATCAAATCGGAGTTAAAACGGAGACTCTATGGCTAAAACAAGTTGAGTGGCAAAACTGTAAATAACTGAAAACGAATTTTCAGTCTAAACGAACCAAAATACGCTTTCAAAAGAAAGAAACGAAATCTGAAAACATGCTTTGGACTGTGGGTTAAGTCTGAAGTAATTGTAAGGGTGTTTTTGAAAAACTAGCGGCGAAGGGGTATCTTGGATTTGGGACCATCGGATTAGAACTGGATGGCCAAGATGCAACCGGGCGGGGAGAGAGAGAAAACCACGCCGGAACAGGCTGGCGGTGAGGTGGGCGATGGCGGCACCATTGGAGAGCTCACTGGAGCTTCAGTTTTTGGTCTACAGCGCTCGGTTCAACAAAAAAGAAGCACCGGGAGAGAGAGGAGGGGATGGGGATCTCACCCAAACCGAAAGAAAAGACTGGGGAGCGACGATGGCGACGCGGCATTTGACGGATGGCGATGGCTTCACGGCGGCGCTTGGGCGAGGCGAGGCATGGCTGCGGGCTTGCATGGGCAGAAAACTTGCGACAAGATGGGATAGGGAGGCAGCGGAGGCGGCTCCGGCTATTTATGAGGCGGAGATTTCTTGGGAGGCATGGTGCAGAGCATAGCAGAGCTGGACATGGACATCGACACGGTGTCCGACTGGAACATGATGTAGAGGAGAAGAAGGTGCCTAACAGCTGGGGCCGGGCGATCAGCGGCAGGAGGAAAGACACGCGGCGCGGCGCGACTTGGGTCGGCACTCGGCTGGGCTGCTGCGGTGCAGCGCGGAAGGAAGCAAGCTGGGCTTTGGCCCAAGCGGGGAGGAGAGGAGAACACACGCTACGCGGGAAAGAACGGGCCGGCGGAAGGAAATGGGCCAACATGCCGGAAGCGGGAAAGGAGGAAATAAATTCATTTTTCCTTTTCTAATTTTTCCAAAGCAAATTTCAACTCCATTTGAAACCCGACTTCAAACCAAGCATTACAAAATATTATGCAACAGCATGAATGCACACTCATGGTCATTGACCTATATTTGTTTTTAATTTAATAAAATTTATTATTTTTCCTAAATTCAAGTTCCCACAAAAATGCATAATTAAACATCTTCTCCTATTTCAAAAATATGTAAATTTTTAGGGTATTACAATTCTACCCCCTTAAAATGAATCTCGTCCCCGAGATTTGGACGATGCTTACTCAAATAACTATGGGTATATTTTCCTTAGATCATCTTCTCTTTTCTAAATAGTCTCATCTTCTGTATACCGATTCCACTGAACCTTACACATCTTTATAACTCGGCTCCTTGTAACTCTTTCTGCCGTCTCCAAAATCTTTACCGAAAACTCCTCATATGTGAGATCTTCCTTAATTGTAAGCTCTTCTAATGATATCTGCTCCTCAGGTACACGCAAACACTTTTTTAGTTGAGACACATGGAACACAACGTGCACACCTGACAAACTCTCAGGCAATTCCAACTGATAAGCTACTTCACCACGTCTCTCCAAAATCTTGAAAGGCCCAATATACCTTGGTGCTAACTTTCCTTTCATGTTGAATCTTCTCACACTTCTCATAGGTGACACTTTCAAGTAAACATAATCTCCTACTTTGAAAACTAATTCTCTTCTTCTAGTGTCGGCATAACTCTTCTGTCGAGACTGAGCCACTCTCAAGTTATCTCTAATCATCCTTACTTGCTCTTCTGCGTCTCTCAAAACATCTGGTCCAAACACTTGAGTTTCTCCTGTTTGATTCCAAAACAACGGGGTTCTACACTTTTGTCCATACAAAGCTTTGAAAGGTGCCATATTGAGACTTTTTTGATAACTGTTGTTATATGAGAACTCTACATAAGGCAAACTCTTGTCCCAACTTGTACCATACTACACTGCACAAGCTCTCAACATATCCTCCAATATCTAATTAATTCTCTCAGTTTGTCCATCTGTCTATGGATGATATGATGTGCTAAAATTCAACTTTGTTGCTAATGAACTATGTACTTGCCGCCAAAAATGAGATGTAAATTAAGTACATTGATCAGACACAATTTTCTTGGGAACTCTATGCAGACACACTATCCTCTCCATATATAATGCAGCCAATTGGGGACCAGTATAGGTAGTCTTGACCGATAAGAAGTGTGCAACTTTAGTTAACCGATCCACTATTACCCAGATTGAATCATAACCTCTCTGAGTGCGTGGTAACCCAACAATGAAATCCATACCAACTTCTTTCCATTTCCACTCAGGTATCTTCATTGGTTGTAGCAATCCTGCAGGTCTTTGATGTTTAGCTTTGACTCTCTGACATGTATCACATAAAGCCACATATTTAGCGACATCTCTCTTCAGTCCGTACCACCAATACTTCTCTTTCAGATCTAAATATATCTTAGTACTTCCAGGATGGATAGAGTAAGCAGACTCATGTGCCTCACGAAGAATTGCCTCTCGTATAGCCTTATCCTCAGGCACACATAGTCTTTTCCCAAACCAAAGAGTTCCATTATCATCCATACAGAATCCTGGTGCCTTGCCAATCACTATGTTTTTCACTATCTCTTTCAACTTCGCATCCTGTAACTGACACTTACATATTTCTTGCTCCAATTTAGGCTCCAACACCAACTCCACTACATTAGTGACAAAGTCCAAATTTAGTCACTCAAACTCAGCACATAACTCACTTGGCATAGGTGCCACTTGCACTTCATTGGCATAACTCTTCCTGCTAAGAGCATCGACAACAACATTCGCCTTTCTAGGATGATAGTGTACCTCTAGATCATAATCTTTGATTAACTCCAACCATTGACGATGTCTCATATTCAGATCTGTCTGAGTGAAAATGTACTTTAGACTCTTATGATCAGTATAGATATCACTCTTATGTCCAATGAGATAGTGCCTTCAAATCTTTAGAGCATGAACCACTGCTGCTAACTCTAAGTCATGAGTAGGATAATTTAACTCATGCTTTCTCAACTATCGGGAAGCATAAGCCACTACTCTGCCTTCTTGCATAAGAACACATTCGAGACCTTGATGAGATGCATCACAATAGATCGAAAAACTCTTGTTCAAATCAGGCAAAATCAATACTAGGGCTATAGTCAACCTCTTCAAAGTTAGCCTGGCACTTCTCTGACCACACAAACTTAGCATTTTTCTCCAACAGAGCTATCATAGGCTTGGCAAGTTTGGAGAAACCTTCTATGAACCTTCTATAGTATCCAGCTAATCCCAAGAAACTTCTAATCTCTCCCACATCTGTTGGTGGTTTTTAATTCAATACATCTTTCACCGTGCTTGGATCTACTATGATTCCACCATTAGAGACAACATGTCCAAGGAAAGAAACTTCCTTCAACCAGAATTCACACTTGCTTCGCTTAGCATACAACTTGTGTTCCCTAAGCTTCTACAAGACCAAACTTAGATATTCAGCATGCTCTTCTTTTGTTTTGGAGAATACCAATATATCATCGATGAATACCACCATAAACTTATCCAGAAACTTCATGAACTCCTTATTTATCAAGTACATAAAGTAGGCAGGTGCATTTGTCAAAACAAATGACATAACGATGTACTCATACAAACCATACTTCATAGTAAAAGTTATCTTGGGTATGTCAGTTGCATGAATCTTCAACTGATGGTAGCTAGAATGAAGATCAATCTTAGAAAAAATACAAGCACCTCTCAACTGATCAAACAAATCATCAATTCTAGGCAATGGATACTTGTTCTTGATAGTAACCTCACCGAGTGATCGATAGCCAACACACATGCTCTGAGTACCATCCTTCTTGTCAATAAATATAACTGGTGCTCCCCAAGGTGATGAGCTAGGACGAATAAAACCTTTCTTCTATAACTCTTTTATTTGTTTCTTAAGTTCCTATAGTTCATTAACCCTCATTCTATATGGACACTTAGCTATAGGTGCAGTTTCAGGTAAGAATTCAATAATAAACTCAATGTCATGGTCAGGTGGCATACCTGGCAAATCATCAGGGAACACATATGGAAACTCATCAACCACTAGGTCCTCCTTGTTGACGCTATCATCAAGCTAGTTCTCTGTGGCTGTCGGCTATGCTTGTATTACAACATCAACACTGATTCTTTTCCTATTCGGTGCGGTCACAACAACTACCTTCTCCTTACACTGAATCACTGCTTGTTATTGCTTCATCCAATCCATACCTAGAATCACATCAATACCAGATGCTCTCAACACAATAGGGCTCACTTTGAACTCTACCCCCTTAAGAATAGACTAGTCAGAAGACAATGATATGAAGCTTGCATACTTCCACCCGGTGAGTTTACTAATATGGGATTTTGCATGGCACATAATGGTATGCTATAGTTTCTAACAAATGCTTGTGATATGAATGAATGCGAAGCTCCAGAATCAAAAAGAATAGTGGCAGGGGTTTAGTTGACATTGAACATACCGAGCATGACTTCTGGTTCCGCAAGCACCATCTCATTAGACACATGCTTCACCTTTCCTGTGTTGGGTGCTAGCTTCTGTGGCGTTCTCTTCTGATTACTATGCTGACCTTGGGGTGTTTGCTGATTCTTCTTCCTGGTGCAATGGTTAGCATAATGCCCAACTTCTCCACAGTGATAGCATACGTTGGGAGTACTAGGTGCACTGGTCTTCATGGGAGTGCTGTTGGGTGTTCCCTGTCATGGTGTCTACTGACCACTCTGCTGCTAAGGACGTTGATTACCAATCTACTGCTAGTTCAAGTTGCGCTGAGGATACTGACCATGATTCCACTGACTGGGTGGTCCCTGGAACCTCTGCTAGAAGCCTTGCTGAGGATTGGTACGTGGACGAGTATTACTTCTAGAGGCCTGTCCCTGAAGCCTCCTCTTCTTGTCCTCCATCTCCTTGCGAAAATGACGTTGTTTATCAGCATCATCAGCAACTTCATTCGGAGCATAATGTGACAATTGAGCAAACTTGTCACGGTACTCGGCTACAGACATAGATCCCTGCTTTAGAGCTCTAAATTCCTCCTGCTTGAGCTCTATCAATCCCTCTAGTATGTGATAGGATCTAAAATTCTCTCTAAACTCCTGCTAGGTGACAGTAGGAGCATTGGTGGGACATCCATACTCGAATGACTCCCACCAGTCTTGTGCTTCTCCCTAGAGCTGTCCTAAAGCGTACAACACCTTCTATTGATCATCACATTGTGCTATGTTGAGCTGCTTCTCCACTGCACGAAGTCAATCATCTACTTCCAGTGGATTAGTGGCATGAGAGAAGACTGGGGGACGTCCCTTCAAAAATTCACCATGCTTATCACGCGGTGCTCCACCAACCTATTGGTTCTGCTGATTCTGCACCAATGCTTGCATGAGCTGTGTCTGTACTACCAAGAGTTGCTCAATAGACAGTGGCGGTGGTGGTGGTAGATGTGGGGGAACACCTCCACAACCTCGGCCTCTTCCTCTTCCAGACATCTGCCATCCAACACAAATATTCAAGATTTAGAGATTTCCAAGTTAGAATATATTCTAAAAATTTTTTGGACGAGTCTCAACATCAGCAGCTCGGTAAAACAGTCATATCTTGAGTTCTAGATATTGAAAAGAGGCGTACTTTATATGGTTCAAAATATTAAGAAATTATCTACAACTTTTATTCATACCACATTCCCAGATTCGGTCGTTAGGTTACTCAAAAACAGTATACAACCGAAACTATTTCCAGATTCCAGACTGCGCAGAAACTTTAATTTGAAACAAAGATATATCACAAAACAGATCAGATATGGGGGTGATTCAAGAGACATTGGAAACATACTTAAGTCTAGTTATTCCCATAAAAATTTCATAATTTTTGGTTGAGTATATTTTAATTGGCATTGAGATAGGTACAGGCTGCTGCAAAAAAACAGATTCCAAGAGAATAAGATGTACCAAACCCAACTATTTATTTATTGACCCAAACTTTAATATTCTTAACTATGAAACTTGCGAACATGCCCACAAAGTTTCAGCACACATTACAAAGATCCAACTCACACATAAACACAATAACAAATCAACTAGGCACACCAATGTTCACACCACACTAATAGACTTAACTTGACTCGTTCTACTATCGTTTTATTACATAAAAGGGACTCCAACATCTATGGACGAGGTTTAGGGGAAGCTCCTCATACATCTTTGCCAAGTTAAGGCACACCCTTTGTTCATCTATCACCTTTCGGTGTCTCTTGATGGTTTTCTGTTGTGCCTTCAATTGATCCTCCAGTCGACGAATCTTTGCTACGGACTCATAGCCAAAGTGTACCATCACCTAGGTTGTTGGATCAGTGCCCTATAGGTCCATCATCGCTCATCCCAATTCTAGGTGTTGGTGAGGGAGGAATCAATATTGGTCATTCTTCATATCTTCGAACCGACGACCACGGAGGCCTATGCAAGCTTTAGCGGCTGCATCTTCTATGTTGTCCTCCATGGTGGCACAGTGAGCATGGTGCGCATAGTTTGAATCCAGCTGATATGCGTCCTTCTGTTCGTCCTTGATGGTGATGCACACCTTGGTCTTCCAATAGGTGTCTTCAAGAGGGTGTGTATGTTCTTCGTAGACATACTCCACAGCTGCATCCTAGTCGCCGTAGTAGGTTTGAAGCATGCTCATGAGTTGGTGATGTGAAATGGAGGATTCACATCCTGGCTTATACCACACATTTGTCGTCGACCCTAGGGGTGGGATCTGCTCATTCTCTTCAACATCTTCCTCATCATCAACGTCGGACAGGTGGACGACCTCGACTTCTTCGGGTTCTTCCTGGACTAGCTCAGGCGTAGGTACAGGTGTTGGCGAATCAAATTCTTGCTCTTAGGGTTCCTCCTCCTCAGGCTCCATGGACAAACCATGAGGCAGGTAGTACCCTCTAGTGTTGATGTGGGTAGTCTTGCTAGCACGAGGCATCTACAAAATTAGATTTAGTTAGATAAGATTAGAAGCAATAATTTTCATAATAGAATAAGGCAAAAGAAGCATAAAACTTTAGCAAATAAACAGGGTGAGATAGAAAGCATGAAATGAGTGAAGCAAAAGAAGCTAAAATGACCATTGCTAACTAGGCTTGCGTTCTATAGTCAACACAGCTCTGATACCAATCTGTCACACCCAATTTTAAGGATAAAATGGGATACAAAATCTTATGTGCGCCTAGAGATCAGTCACACACATAAGTTGACAAATTATGAATAGTACATCACAACTATTTATTACATCACAAATAAGATAGAGTTATCACACAAATATAGCGGAAGTAAAAAAAAGATCTCTCGTGGAACCTCCATTTCATAGAGACGTCGACTGGTTAACCATATGTCAACGAAATATGGTCGGCAGTCTACCTAGGGGTATGCCCAAGGTAGTAGATTATTGGCAGACAGATGCGCAAGCAACAAACAAGATAGTAACGCAAGACAGACATAAGGTTTTATCCAAGTTCGGCTGCCGTAAAGGCGTAATACCTATGTCCTGCATCTGATTGTATTGTTGTATGTCAATGAGAGATGTTTTTTAGAGGGGTCCCTTGCCCGCCTTATATAGTTCGGGGGGCAGGATTACAAATCTAGAAGCTAATCCTAGCCAGTTACAATTGCCATAGGTGGCCGGATAAGGATTCCTATTCTAACCGACAAGGATCTTGCTTGATCTCCAGATCTGCTTTGACTCCTTGCGTGGGACTCCGAATAGGTTGGCCGGGTCGCACGTCATCTTGTAGTGGATCGGACCCCCCTGATCTGGGCTGGCCCAAGCCTAGCCGTAAGGGTATAGGGGTTAATACCCCCACAGCTAGTCCCCGAGCACCATGTATTATGCTACAACACACCGTTCGATCTCCTTCGGCTAATGCGATCCGTCTTCATGTCATCTCCAACTGATTGAAACATTGACCAACCAAATGTGCCAGCATTCTGATCAGAACAGAGAACAGTAGACCATGATTATAGCCAAAGATTCTAGTTGTCCGAAGAATGCATGGTGCTTTTAAAGAAAAAAAGAAAAAGATTTCTTTCGTTATCAAGTGTGCCCACTTGTATTTCTGATAAGAAATGTAAGTGACCCTTGGACAGTAGTAATCCTGGCAATCAGTCAAAGCGTAGGGGTCGATAAAATAAACACATTCACCGCAAGGTGAAGTGTGCCCACTTAGTCCCCGAGCCTGGTAGTAGGTGACGTAGGCACGTGGTGCCAAGGTCTAAAAAGAATTTCCACTGAAGTTAAGAATCCAATCATCGTACAATCAATACAAGATGCACCAGCAGGTGCATCGTACCGATGTAGTCCCCGAGCTTGCTGGAAGGCAAAGTCTAAGCCTTGTAGCAAGGTCCAAATAAATGCCTCTCGACTGTATGTAAGTACACATCACATGTAGCTGAGGAGAGCAGTCGCCGAGCATTGTTTGGAATAGTCCCCGAGCATGGTAGTGGTCGGAGCAGTCCCCGAGCACAGTAGTGGTCTGGACAGTCCTTGAGCACGGTAGTGGTCTGGGCAGTACCCAAGTACGGTAGTGGTCTGGGCAGTTCCTGAGCATGGTAGTGGTCTGGGCAGTCCCCGAGCACGATAGTGGTCTAGACCATCCCTAAGCACGAGACATACAGCAAAGAAACAAATGCCACTTGTACTATTATTTGGTGTATTTATTTATCTTCTTACTCTATCAAGTCCAATCTGACACATCTGGTCAAAAAAGTAGACGGGTATAGCACGTCATACTGCCTTCTTGTCCTTTCAAGCAAACAGTCACTTGGCACATGTATGGAGATGCATCAGTGTGGGCCCTCTCACACTGGCAACGAAGAGGCGCATACACGGATAATGAAGAGGTGCATATATTGGCATAGATCTTAAGGTTGTGAAAACAACTATCTACGGCGCGTGCGCATGTCTCCCAAGAATCTCGGGCAGGCGAAATGGCGTAACTCTTGGTTATTTATAATATAGAACTGGTAAGTTACTTTTTACCGATCCCCATTACCATTCGCTGCCGCAGCCTTCTTCTTCCTCTTGCCAACCCTAACACCTCGAAATCATCTCCAATCTCCCCTCCACCATAACTACCTTCATCATTAAGGGCGGATTCATGGCGAAGAGTGACGCCCAGAAGAAAACCGAAGTCATGGCGAAGGAGTGGTGGAAGTCAAGAAGCAATGAGCAGACCATCGAAGACCTCGTCATCATGGGAGTACTCCACAACAAGGAACTCGCAGGATGGCGCGCGCCGGAGGGCGAAGGGTACCTCGATCCACAACCAGGTGAGATTGTGGTTTTCGAAGATTTCTTCAAGCGGGGTTTTGGGGTTCTAGTGCACCTTTTCCTTCAGGGGCTCTGTCTGTATTATGAGATTGGGATTTGCAATCTGCATCCCAACTCGATTCTTCTTGTCTCCATCTTCATTCATCTTTGCGAAGCATATGGTGGCTTCCAGCCCCATTTCAACTTCTTTCGCCATCTTTTCTGTCTATGGAAGAAAGGAAGCGGCGGCTCGAAGATAGCCAAAGGTGTGTACCTCAATCTGCATGACGAGATGAAGGCTTAGTACCTGCACTGCCCTTGGAACACGTCGCTTGATGACTGGTACAAGAAGTGGTTCTACATTCGCAAAGAGCCGAACACGATCACACTATGCGACGTGGGGTTCATTCCTGAGAAGAAGACTAGCTGGTCGGAGAAGCCCGAGCACCTGGAACAGATCCCTGAACTACTTGGGATGATCCCATGGAGGAAACTGGACGGTCCGAGCGTGGTCGGGAACTTCATCAGCCGAAGAATCCAACCCTGCCAGAGGAGGGTACATCCCGGCTTCGAGTACCAACGTAGCGCAGACCCAACAAGGACCAGGCAAGAGGCGCTTGACAAGATCGAAGTCAAAGCCAGAATTGGAGAGCTATTTAACTTAGCTGATCCAAATTATGTCAGATTGAGCGACATCGAGCACGCTTTCAAGCTCGCCCGGTCTCCCCCAAAGGTAAATCATCTTGTCTTGTACCCATAGTTTTATGTTGTAACAGAAACTTACTGTGTTATCTCCTTTGTGTTTCCTAGATTAATGGTCAGGATAGAGCAACAGTGTTCGTGTCCCCACCCCCCTAGTGTAGATTGGCCACAAGTTGCTGGCCCAACCGCCTAGACTAGCGCTAGAACCAAAGATGTCGACTGGGCCGTGCTCGGAGTTGTGGAGGAGGCAGCAGCCAAAGCTGCTGGTAAGCGGCCGGCGGCCAGCAAGCGTCGTCATGCGATCTTTACACTGTCAGACGATGAAACAGAGGATGCAGACATCTTTTGACTCATCCCTCGAAAGAGGAGGAGGCCACTGGAGTCGATGGAGCAAGGTGGCTCCTCCATGCCAGTGGGACCCGCATTGCCAACCACTACGGCGCGGAGGACAAGCGGTGAAGGGGTCGAGCACCAAGCCTCGGCGCCAGTGCTGGTCGTAGAGGGAGACTAGGTGGCACCCGCAGAGCACATGGAGCAAGCACGGCCGAAGAGACGCGCCTTCGCCACATCATTCTGTGCTTCCAACATGTAAGTATTTGTAACCTTGATGTAAGCTTACAATTTATATTGATTACTGTTGTCTTCTGAACTTATCTCGAATATACTAGGTCGGCGTCCACTGAAAATCCAGACCAACTAGCCAAAAGCAGCATGGCTCCACCAGCAATGTCAGTGAAAACTACCCAGCAGCCGGCCATGGAGGAACCTATAGCAGAAAGTCTGTCAGTGCCTCAGCAGACAAGCAGCCAGACAACAGTCCCTGAGCAGGTGGTCGAGGGGGGAGCCGAGCCAAGTACAAGTGCTCTGAGCACCAATCCTGCGGAGGGTGACACCTCAGCACCAGGGGTAACAGGTCAAACCGATGAGCGGCGGCCAGAGTCGAGAGCACAGAGCACGCTTGTCGATGCTAAGGCCCATGGGAAGTCCATAGTTATCGCAGAAGCTGCCAACTCCGGACCAGCACCAGTACCTGAAGAAGAGGCCAAAGAAGACGAAGTAGAAGAGGTCCTAGGCCGTCCACAGGATAGGCGACAATATGTATATGTGTCACGCTGGCGGAACGACCAATGGGTTGTTCACGAGGAAATCCCAGAGGTCGAAGAGACCATGAAAGTTGAACGGGCGGCAAAACGACTGGTGATGAAAGTCCAGGTATGCTTTGCTTGACCACCTGATCTTGCCATCTAGTAATATTGTCTTACTTAGCTTTTTGCATGCAGGACTTAATGAAGACCGCAAGGTACCACAAGAAATGCTTCGACCAGATTGATGGGATCACGACAAGCAATAAAGAACTAGCAGCCGAAGTGGAACGCTTGCGCCACCAACTTGAAGCCACCAACCATGAGAGGACGGAGCAAGAGGCGCAGAACCAGAACCTGGTCGTCCAACTCAGTAATAAAGAGCAGGAAAAAACAAGTAAGTAGTTACTTTGTCACAACGATTGCATGATAAGTGTTGTTGCGTTGTTGGTAGTAACAGCCTTAGTGCAGGCTTAGAAGCCGAAGTTATCCATCTCCGAGAGGAGAATAGCCGTGTGGTCGTAGAGTGTGGTCGCCTGAAGGAGGACAACAAGAAACAGGCACACGACCAGTCACAACTCCGGGACCACACAACCAAGATGAAGGAGGAACTGAAAAGTAAGTGTTCCAAACCACCTTGCACACTTTTGTTGCCCGCCTTATCTTGTCGTGGCATGACATTTTAATGTCTTGTGCGATTTGCAGTTTTAAAAGTCAATGCCAAGAAGCATTTGGAAGCCGTAATAAAAGAATGTGATGGCTAGAAGGCGTAGTGCCAAGAGATCACCAAGGATCGGGACGCATGGTAGAAATGGTGCCAGGAAGTGGCAATGGGCGTTTTGCCAGTCCTCAACCTTATCGATCCAGCGCTTACGGAGGACGTGCCAGGGACGCCATAGCTCGGACTGGTCCATAGATGCCGAAAGGCATGGGGATGGTTTCAAGAGTTCGTGAAGGAGGCGGGTGAGTACATAGGCGCACAGGTATTAAGCATGGTGCATGCTCACTACCCCTTGATCGATCTCAAACGCCTAGTGGCTGGATACCTGAAGGATATAGATCCAGACAAGGCTGAGGAGCTTCGGATGACCTAGCTAGACTTGTCGGCAAAAATAATTAGCGACATTAACCTGTGTGGAGGCGGGACAGCACCTGTATAGGGTATGCCATCAACAAGTCATCTAGGAACGCCATCAGTTTTGAGCCAACCGGTGAAGCCTGCGGTCTCGACTAGCCAGGCATCGGTGGGGCCATCTTCTTCAGCTCGACCAGTACAAGAGTCTCTGAGACTCGAGCAGGATGTCAGAAACAGCGAGCAGCAGGTGCCACGTGCCCCGACCAGCCAATAGGATAGGCTATAGCTGTAGAAGAAGATGTAGTTATGTTATTGTAAACTTGTACCTTTTCAGGCAAGCTTGTAATAACGTAACTGTAGATCATCATAAGCTTGTTTGTTTTGTATAAAACGCATTTAAGCTTGAAACTTGTGTTGGTGTAACTAAGTGAGAACATGTTAGCGTTCTGTTTTAGTTGTACCAGTTTAGTCGACACGTCATCCTGAAAAGTTTGTACAGCCCTGGTTTGCCATGTGGTCGGAGTGTGAGGTGCATGACCTGTGCACACGTAGACGCGGACAAGTCAAACTAGAGGGGACCTACCGATCACCCATAGCATAGAGAGCAGATCCCATGCACGCGTTGGGAGGAATAGTGGTCGGCTTTGACTGGTTGAGTTAGAATAACCGTAAAATTTGAAGTGACACATTAGAGTGGTCGGAGAAATCATAATAGCTTTATTGAATTAAATCGAAAGTACAAAAGGAGTACATATCTTAGTAGTTAAGCATAGAAACACCTAAGCTTGTCGATGTGCCATGAATTGGGTATGTCCGTACCGTCCAGGTGAGCTAACCTGTAAGATGTTGGTCTTGTAACTTCCTTGATCATGAAGGGCCCTTCCCATGGAGTTGCGAGTTTGTGGACACCAGCCTGATTCGTTTTCCACTTCAGGACTAGGTCCCCGACCATGAAGGACTGCTCCTTAACGTTCTTGTTGTAGTACCTACGCAAAAACAGCAAGGTATTTGGCTGTATGTACGCAAGAATCGAGCCGCTTCTCTTTTGCACTATTTACTTCTAGCTCCCGTACTTCATTGACCTTGCCTTCGTCGAAGTTCTCTACCTGTGCTGATCTGAAAGCTATATCTGCTGGGAGGACTGCCTCAGCACCGTAAACCATAAAGTATGGTGAGACATCGGTATTATGGCTGGGCTAGGTTCTGAGGCCCTAGACCGCGGCTAGTAACTCTTTGAGCCATCTTCCGGGAGCTTTATCATTTTCTCTATACATCCTCTTCTTCAGTGCGTCCAAAATCATACTGTTTGCCCGCTCGACCTGTTCATTAGCTCTAGGGTGCGCCACCAAGATGTATTTTACTACTATGCTCCTTTCATCGCAGAAGTCCCAAAAAGCGTTCTCGATGAACTAAGTACCTAGATCAGTGATGATGCTGTTGGGTATGCCAAAGCGGTGGATGACCTAGTCGAGGAACATGATAGCCTTTTTTGAGGATGCCTGCACTAGAGGCCTGTACTCTATCCACTTAGAAAATTTATCGATCAGCACAAAGACACATGTAAATTTCCCAGGAGCCGGTTTGAAGGGCCCGATCATATCCAGTCCCCAGCATGCGAAGGGCCAAGAGGCTGGTATTGTCTAGATCTCATGTGCTGGTATGTGGATTCTCTTGGCAAAGAACTGATAACCTTCACAGTGGCGGACGAGCTTCTCTGCATCGGCTACCGCTGACGGCTAATAGAACCCTGCTCGAAAAGCCTTGCCAACCAGCGTTCTCAAGGCCGCGTGGTTGCCACAGGAACCAGAGTGGATTTGGCCCAGGAGATGTTCGCCATCCTCCTAAGTTATACACTTCATCAAGATTTCCTCATTTGTGTTCTTGCACCATAATTTGCCATCGACGAGCAGATACTACTTACTACGACGCATCAGGCGCTCGTTTTCTGTCTGATCAGTGTAACTGCTGCCATCTGTCAGGTACTTGATGAAAGGTACTCTCTAGTTAGGCTCATTAGTGGTCGTAGGTGGCTTGGTGGTGCTTGACGCTGGAACCGTAGCCACCAATAGCTGGTCTGGAGGCTTGTCGACCGTGGGATCTTCCTCTTTGATGGAAGGCGTGAGCAGGTCTTGACGAATACGCCATGTGGGACTTTGGCTTAGGATGATCCTAACTTTGATAGTGCATCTGCTGCTTGGTTTTTGTCCTAGACCACATGTGTGTACTCGATGCCACAGAACTTGCCTTCCAGCTTTCTGATCGATTTGCAGTATGCATCCATCTTTTCGCTGGTCATGTCCCAGTCCTTGTTGAGCTAGTTAATGACCAGAGCTGAGTCTCCGTAGACATAGAGATGTTTAACACCAAGCTTGACCACAATGTGCAAACCATGTAGGCATGCTTCATACTCGGCGGCGTTATTAGATGCTGGGAAATAAATCCTGAGGACGTATCAGAGCTACTCCTTGGATGGTGACACGAAAAGAACTCCTACTCCTATGCTGTCGATGTTGAGAGAACCGTCGAAGTACATCTTCCAATACTCATCGGGCCCCTGAGAGGCAGGCGTGCTTAAGTCTGTCCACTCGACAATGAAATCGACAAGTGCCTGAGACTTAATTGTAGTACGGCTTGCAAATTCCAAGGAGAAAGGGCATAGCTCCATTGCCCATTTGACGATGCACTCGTTTGCGTCCTTGTTGCGAATGATGTCTCCTAGAGGGTACTCGGTCATGACCACCACATGATATCCGTCGAAGTAATGTTTCAACTTTCGGGATGTTATCAGTATGGCGTAGATCAGTTTCTGAATCTATGGGTACCTAGTCTTAGATTCATTGAGTACCTCACTCATGAAATAAATTGGTCGCTGTACCTTGTAGGCATGGCCAGGCTCATCGCGCTCGACCACCATGGTAGTGGAGACCACCCGATTAGTAGCCGCAATGTAAAGTAGGAGAGTTTCATCTTCTCTGGGAGCAGTGAGGACTGGAGGTGATGTAAGGTATTGTTTCAGCTGTGTGAAGGTAGCGTCTGCTTCCTCCGACCACTCAAACTTCTCGGATGCTTTGAGTAATTTGAAAAACGGTAGTCCTTTTTCTCCTAATCTTGATATGAAACGACTGAGAGCAGCCATGCATCCGGTAAGCTTCTGGACATCCTTCACCTTTTTGGGCAGCTTCATGTCTAAGACAGCTTTGACTTTCTCTGGGTTAGGGCATATGCCATCGTAACTGACAACGTTGCCAGCAATATACCAGAAGGAACACCAAAGATGCACTTCTTTGGGTTTAATTTCCATTGGAATGTATTAAGGGCTGCAAAGGTGCATTCCAGGTTGTCAACAAGGGTATGTACTTCCTTGGTTTTGATAACTACATCATCAACATAAGCCTCGATGAGGTCGTCTTTTATCTCTTCTTTGAGGCAGGCCTATATGGCATGTTGGTAGGTAGCCCCGGCGTTCTTGAGCCCGAACAACATGGTCGTGTAGCAGTAGGCGCCGAAAGGCGTGATAAAAGATGTCTTGATCCGGTCATCCTTTTTGAGAGCGATCTGGTGATAACCAGAGTAGCAATCGAGAAAGGAAAGCAGCTCGTAACCGGCGGTTGAATCTATGACCTCGTCTATGTGAGGTAAGCCGAAGGGGTCCTTAGGGCAGTGTTTGTTGAGATTAGTGTAATCAACGCACATTCTCCATTCATTATTCTTTTTGCATACAAGAACCGGGTTGGCTAACCACTCCGGATGATACACTTCTTCGATAAATCTGGCTGCCAAAAGCCATGTAACTTCTACCCTAATCGCCTCCTTCTTATCGCGAGTGAACCATTGTAGCTTCTGCTTGATAGGTTTGGCCTTGCCGTTGACATTCAAGGAGTGCTCGATCAAGTTCTGAGGTACACCAGGCATGTCAGCAGGTTTCCATGCGAACACATCTATGTTGCTCCTCAAGAACCTGACGAGCGCGTCTTCCTATTTGGGATCCAGGTTGGCCCCGATAAGGGCCATTTTGCTAGGATCACCGTCGACCAGCTGGATCACCTTGTGCTCCTTGGACTTGATGTTCTTGCGTGGAGCCTCGAGCTCTGGGATCTCCAGGTGGTCGGCTGAGGTCTTCTTGGCATCGAGCATGGTCTTGGCCATGTGAATAGAGAGGTCGTGAGCCTCTGCTATTTTGAAGTTATCGTCCTTGTAGGTATAAGCTGCGTATACGTTGCCCCTAAGGGTTAGAACTCCTTTCTCGGTAGGCATCTTGAGCACCAGATACCTTTAATGAGGTATAGCCATGAACTTGATGAGCGATGGTCGACCAATGATAGCATGGTAGGTGCCGTCGAAGTCAGGGACCATGAAGTTGACGTAGTCGGTGCGGAAGTGGTCCGGGGTCCCAAATTGCACAGGTAGCGTGATCTGCCCGAGTGGTGTAGAGCTCTGTCCGAGGAGAACACCCCAAAACTATGCCTCGTATGGCTTGAGATCCGCCTAGGTTATCTTCAGGGCTGGTAGACTGTTCTTGAACAGTATATCGATAGAGCTGCCGCCGTCGATCAGCACTCTATCGAACTAAACCTTATTGATACAAGGATCGAGGACCAGGGGAAAATGTCCTGGCTCAGGTATTGCGGCCTATTGGTCCTTTCTACTGAAGGAGATCTCGCGGTGAGACCAAGGAGGGAGCCACGGATCGGTGATGAGGTTGTCGGTGTTGGCCACGTTCAAGCAAGTGCGGGCGAGCAGCTTGCGTTCTCGTTTGGTCTCAATGGACACTTTGCCAACAATGATGGTGTACACGCGATCGGTTGGCTTGACGTACTTGTGACGGAGATCTGCATCTTCATCATCGTTGTCCTTGTTGCGCTGTTCCCCTGTGTTGGTAGGCTTGTCGGATGTATCCGGAGCCTGTTGATGCATGTAGATAGACTTGAGAACGCGACAATTCTCCATGGTATGGTTTGACTTGGGATGGAGCTGGCAGGACCCTTTCAGTGCTTTGGCATAGTCTTCTTCGTAGTTACGACGTCCGCCACCTTTTTTAACGGTGTTGACCTCGCCGTCATCTTCCTGAGCACGCTTGCCCCTGTAATCGTCACAGCGGTTATGCCGCTGATTACGTTGGTCGCGGTGGTCGTGGGAGTCGTTGTGCTGGTTGCGGCGGTCAAAATTGTCATTCCGACCATGGTTGTCACGGTACTCGTCGTGGTGTGGGGGGTGGTCCGAGCATGGAACCCTTGCTGCTTCTTCGATAATTATCTTTTTGGCATCATCGGTGTCCGCATATTTCTTAGTAGTGGCCAGGAGCACTATGACTGATTTAGGTCTCTTGCGGAGGAGCTTATCCCTTAGGGCGTCGTGGAAGCAGAGGCCAATGATGAAAGCCTCGATTGCCTCATTGTCGGAGATTGACGGGACCTTGATGCGTATCTCCGAGAAACGCCAGACGTACTCACGCAGTGGCTCATCTTTCCGATCTTGAATCCATTGCAGATCATATTTGTTCCACGGTTGCTCGCAAGTTGCAATGAAGTTGTCGATGAAAGCTTGCTTGAGCTCCTGCCAAGAATCGAAGTAGTTCGCCAGCAAGCTAACCAGCCATTGGTGACTTGCATGGCCAATAGCGACTGGGAAGTAGTTAGACATGACGTGCTCATCAGCCATGGCTGATCTGCACATAGTTTCATAGAGCATGACCCATAATTCAGGGTTCTCCTTGCCGGCATACTTCTAAAGTTTTTCGAGCTTGAAGTTCTTGGGCCATATGACTTGGCAAAGGTGCAGAGTAAACTGCTTCAAACCCGGTGGGCCGTGGGCAGTATCATATTCCATACGGCGATAGCTTTCGTGGGATGCACGATCATTGGCTCTTTGGTTGATGCGATCACACAGATCACGTCCTCTGAGGTAATGGCGGAGATCATTATTGCCATCACGGCGATCTTGGTTGCCATCCTGATTAACCCTACGACCGTGGTTATCGCAGTGATTATCGCGGTTGTCTCGGCGGTTGTCGTCCCAGACATCATGACGGTTGTCGTCCCGACCACCATCATGGCCACCGTTTCTGCCTTGACGGTTGTCTGATGGGTCATTGTTGCATGAGCCACGTTGGTTGGGTGGCTGTGAGTGATTGAGTACTGGCAGCTGTGGCTTGATTCGACTGAGAAGGATGGAGCCTGGGCTTGATTTACAATCTCTGTGGTTTGGGCCATAGCAGCCGTCAGGTAAGCTTGTATATCATCACGAACTGCCTGGGTTTCTAGGGTATTGGGTAGCCGTTGCATTGTCGCCATAGCAACGGCTACGTTGGCGCTTGGAGTCCTGAAGACCTATTTGTCCCCCACCCTGTCGAAGGCATTGTTGAGGTCGCGTGGCTGGACCCTTATGCGTCGTGCCTCCTCTTCTGCTTCGGCTTCGATTTGTCAGCGATTAAACCGGTCAATGTTGCGTGCTTCACGTGCAAGCCTTTCTTGTTCCATTTCGCCGACTGCCGGTGGTTCATCATTACTGACAACATTGATCAAGTCCCCTTGCCTTGGTGGGAAAGACGGGAATTGTGGGAACCCCGGGGCGTGGTCTAGGATATCCAGATCATATTCAATGCCCTCATCGTCATGATGCTGGAGCTCGGTGTGGATAGAGGCATTAGATGCGATGCCAGACGAGGAGCTGGAGCCGCCCCCTTGGACTGTGTGGACGGATCCTTCTTGATAATCCTTAATCCGGACCATGTTGACGAAGTTGCGTGGCTTCAGCTGAGGTCGATGTATAAAACATAGATCCGAGCGGCGTTGTATATTGTACGCGTAGTTGGAGGCAATGTTTCATAGGCCATAGGGCTAGGCCTGGTAGTTCTCCGTCGAGGCTTCATACTCAGAGAGCCAGAGACCCATCGCGGAGGCTGGCCGGCGATGAGCGGAGCGCCCTTTAGGAGTAGATGTGACCACAATATCTGTACTGAGTCGTGCAGGACGACTGGCCCAAGCTAGTCGGGTAGATCTATTATGGGTTGCGGTTACCTACTCATTAGGTTGACTTTGAATTGAACTTACCAGAGCTAGGGTTTTAGCAAGTTTGGTGCCGACCCGATCGATGGAGTCGAGCAGGTCGGTGTTGTCGATCTGCTTCCCTTTGTAGCGAGGAAGCGGACGACGGGTTGTCGGTGTGGCTGGAGATGATGCAGGCGTGGTCGAAGTCAGATCCACCGTGGTTAGAGCCAGATCCACCGTGGTCGGAGCCAGATCCACCATGGTCGGAGCCGTAGCCGATGCAGGTGAAGTAGTGGTCGACGTAGATTGAATCCGCGCCTCCTCCGTGGTCATGGCGATGAAGTCGTCGGAGCCGGTGGTCTAAGTGATCTGGCCGACGGTGAACATGAGGCCGTTCGGCGTAGCCAAGGAGTCGGAGATGATGGCCATCTTGTTTGCTTGGAGAGCAGTACACACACCCCCTACCTGGCGCGCCACTGTCAATGAAATATGGTCGGCAGTCTACCTAGGGGTATGCCCAAGGTAGTAGATTATCGGCAGACAGATGCGCAAGCAACAAACAAGATGGTAACGTAAGACAGACACAAGGTTTTATCCAGGTTCGGCCGCCATAAAGGCGTAATACCTACGTCCTGCGTCTGATTGTATTGCTGTATGTCAATGAGAGATGTTTTTTAGAGGGGTCCCCTGCCCGCCTTATATAGTCTGGGGGGCAGGATTACAGATCTGGAAACTAATCCTAGCCAGTTACAATTGCCATAGGTGGTCGGATAAGGATTCCTATTCTAACCGACTAGGATCTTGCTTGATCTCCAGATCTACTTTGACTCCTTGCGCGGGACTCCGAACAGGTTGGCCGGGCTACGTGTCGTCTTGTAGTGGACCGGATCCCCTGATCTGGGCCGGCCCAAGCCTAGCCGTAAGGGTATAGGGGTTAATACCCCCACACCATAAGTCTAGAAGTCCTTAGGAAAATTATCATACCCAAGGCCATCTGTTACCCATCCGGGATTTTTATCCAAATGATGAAAATAAACAAGCGTAAGTACATGTCGTACTCAACAAGTGTAACACGAGGTTCATGAGACTCAAAAGGCTTGACACAAGTGTAACATAGGATCTGGTTCCCCCTTTTATAGGGCACCATCCACTAGGTACTACTTTACATCTTTGCCATTTGACAGCTAGGGCATATTCTCATGGATATTGCTATACAAGCATAAGCTAATAGGGGCATCTCCGACTTTCTCTATCCCAACTACCTTTTCTTCTTGGACCTTAGCCCCTAGCCCGCCAGCGGCCCATCTGCGCTACAAGGGTCCCTTCCTTGGTCGCGCAGAGGCTCCAGCGTTCCTATCACATCCTCCGTCCCAAACACTTACGCCTCTGCTTGGGCCTTCGTCCTCGACGCTCGACCTTCGCCCCATTCTTGGTCATAGCCGGCAGCTTCTGGTGGCCTCCTCCTTCACCTCCATACCTTCGCCAGGCCGGGGGGTGCAGGCGAAGACTATTTTCCATGATGCCTGTAAATCATTACTTTCATAGCTTGGTTAGTGTTTTTGGTCAGATCGTAAGTTAGCCTCCGTAGCTTAGATATTTGTGTCCCAACAGTCCCTCCCTTGAGGGTTTGGTCTGATGCAGGCGGACCATGACCCTCAAGTTCTTTACTGATGTTGAGCTATGGGGCTTCCGTGGAGGTTCCCCCTTCACCTTAGGATGTGCTGTGTCAGACCTTCGTTGATGTGACGTGTCATCTTTTGATTTGACGTGGTGGCTTTGGAACTGACGCGCTTCAGAGTGGTGTGACCGTTGGGTGAGGAAGTTGAACCGTCCGTCCGAGGGCTATATAAGGGTGCGGTAGGTGAAGGCTCCCTCACCCCGTCCGAGCTACCGTTGGGTGCAGAAGTTGAACCATCCATCCAAGATAAGGGTGTGGTAGGTGAAGGCTCCCTCACCCCGTCTGAGCTATCGCTTTCACTTGCTTGCGCCTTCTAAGTTCTCTTTCATCTTTTTAGCCTTCTCTCAGGTCCGTTGTGCCTTCGCTTCTCCAAGCTTGCTTTAGTGCTTAGAGGTGGCTTCTTCTTTCGACTCCCACCCCCACCGAGCTTCCTTATTTGGCCCTTATTCTCGCCTACTCGGCGTTAGGGCTAGTGGTTGGTCCCAGCGCTTTGAGGAGTGTATGCTGGCTAGTGCGGAGGCTATTGAATTAGAGGAGGACCTTGCTAGCATCGAGGCCTCCGTTGCTGATCTAATCACTTGAAAGGTCCTTGTTGGTTTTGGTAATTGAGTGACAACCTAGGTGGACTAATTGTGTTTATGTGAGATACACAGGTGATTAGTCCACAGGTACATGTGTGTGAGCAACATATGCCATGAAGGTGAAAATGGCTTGGAGATGTTGCAAAGCTCACACATGTGATGATGAAGGAGCTTAAATGCACATGAGACATGACATTGAGTCATGTGATCAAGGTGGAGAAGATCAAGACAAGACTTGGCTTGATGGACCGGTTGCAAGCGTGAAGGGCAAGTCGAAGGCTTTGGAGTGATGGACCGCGTGGCGGTGAAGCTTGAGCAAGACTTGGCGCCGATGGACGATGGCAACGGTGAAGAGCAAGTAGAGTCAAGATCGATGAACCAATATGATCATATGATGATATGAAGTGGATCATATCATTGTTGATCATGTTGGTGCATGTGTTGCATCGACATTGAAGGAGATGGAATGGAATGCGCAAGGCAAAGGTATAACCTAGGGCATTTCATTTCACCGGTCATAGGTGTGTAGAGAAGTTTATGACCGGGTTTAGGATAGATGGCCGTACTATCAAGAGGGGCAAACTTGTTTGCATATCGGTCATCTAGTGCCACTCGAGTGATCTAACTTTGCATTGTCGCTAGGATCGAGTGGCGTGGCAAGTTGAGTGGCTAACATCCTTTGGGAAATGATTGTGAAAATGCTAACACACATACACATGGTGGTGTACACTTGGTGGTGTTGGCACATTTACAAAGGAGGTGGTGTTTGCAGGGGTGAGATGGGTTTGGGTCCCTCTCTCCCTCCCGCCGAGCTTGCTCGGCGGGATTCGGCGCTTTCGGGAAAATGGAATATCTATTTTCTATTGCGCCGGATGCAAATTCTTGGTGGTTAGCACATTGGTGCAAGGGTGAAGAAGTTAGAAGTGAAAACGAGTTGGTCGCGAAGATGCCGGCGTCGGTCAACTGACCGAACGCTGGATCTGAATGCACCGGACGCTGGCTGGCTGCGTCCGGTCGCGCTGACGTACGGTGACGCAGTAGCTGGAGAGTGACCGGACGCTGACTGCGTCCGATCGCGTTCGACCGGACGCGTCCGGTCATGCTCAGGAGCTTACTGGAAACGACCGGACGCTGGGGGTTCAGCGTCCGGTCAGTAGAAGCTGGAGCGTCCGGTCAGGTCAAGTGACCGTTGGAACCGGGACATGTGGTCGTCTGTGGGCGACCGGACGCTGAGGTCCAGCGTCCGGTCAACTCGACCGGAGCGTCCGGTCGTCCCGACCGTTGCCCAGTGAAGGGGTAACGGCTAGTTTAGCCCTTGGGGCTATAAATAGAAGTGGCCCTCGGCCATGGCTGGGGTGGAGCACCTTGGGGGACTTTGTGTCCATGCTTGAGAGTGCTTGGGAGCCCTCCATCACACATATACTTGATAGTGATCATTCGATTGTGTGAGTGAGCGATTCTAGTGCGATTGCATCGTGAGGTTGCATCGAGTGGCACTAGGTGATCGAGTTGCAAGCCGGTGGTGCTTGTTACTCTTGGAGGTTGCCACCTCCTAGACGGCTTGGTGGTGGTCTCCGTCGAAGCCCGCAAGAAGCTTGTGCGGCGCTCCGGAGAAGTGCTTGTGAGGGGTACTTGTGCTCGCCCTGCGGGAGTCGCGAAGAGCAACTTTAGTAAAGCGTGTCATTGAGCTACCCTCACTCAAGGGGTAGGTTCTTGCGGCGCCCGATGTGCGGGCTTAGCGGGTGATGCTAATTAGCCGCCGAACCACCAAGTGAGCGGTCGACACAACGGGGACTAGCGTGTTGGCAAACACGTGAACCTCGGGAGAAAAATCATCGTGTCAACCTTGTTCTTCCCGTTGGTTTGCATCCCCATTACACAAGCTTGCAATTACTTTTATACATATTAAGCTTGTGTAGTTGCTCTTGTAATTAGATAGCTTGTGTAGCTTGCTAATTACCTTCTTGCTTGTGTAGCATAGAAGTAGCTCCCTTGCGTGGCTAATTTGGTTTTAGTAACCTTGTTAGTCACATTGCTTAGTTTGTGTAACTAAGTATTTGCGCTCTCTAATTAGGCATTGGTTGCTTTGTTATTGAGCATTGCTAGTGAGCTTAGTTAGCTTTGTGCTTTTGCTTACTAGCATGTGTAGGAGCTCCCTTGTTGCTTAAAGTACTAGTGGCATAGGTTTGTGTGACCTTGCTCCTAGAATTGTTTAGGAGAGCTCTAGCTAGCCCGGCACCTTTGTTGCATAATTGTTATCTTTGCAAGGTGCTAGTGAACATATATAGTGGGGTATAGTCTTGGCTAGACCGATAGTTTTAATTCCGCATTTATATCGGTTAGCCAACGCGATTAAGTTTTAGAAAAGACTATTCACCCCCCCTCTAGTCGCCATCTCGACCCTTCATCACTGCCGAAGAAGTAGAACATATGGCTGGCACGGGCAGGACATGGGACTTTGGGCCTTCATTCATGATGAAGGATATGATCGAGGCTTTGGAACGGGAGGGTTGTTTTGGTGTGGGGAAGGCGAAGCCTCCACAGGGTGAGATGGTGCCTAGGCCATAGGCTTGTGTTTTGTGATTTCTTTGCCTGCGGTCTTCACTTCCCCACTGTGCGGTTTCTCTGCCTTGTATTAGAGGCTTTTGAGGTACAGCTGCACCATCTCACTCCAAATGGGATCCTTTCTTTGAGTAAATTTTGCTAGGCCTGTCTGTCTTATGGTGCGGAGCCAAACATTGGTACTTTTGTGAGTATTATGAGCTCCAGCGGTGTCACACCCAATTTTAAGGATAAAATGGGATACAAAATCTTATGTGCGCCTAGAGATCAGTCACACACATAAGCCAACAAATTATGAATAATATCATCACAAGTGTTTATTACATCACGAATAAGACAGAGTTATCACATAAATGTAGTGGAAGTAATAAAAGATCTCTCGCGGAAGCTCCATTTCACAGGGACGTCGACTGGTTGACCACAAGTCTAGAAGTCCTCAGGAAAATCATCATACCCAAGGCCATCTGTTACCCATCCAGGATTTTTATCCAAATGATGAAAATAAACAAGCGTAAGTACATGTCGTACTCAACAAGTGTAACACGGGGTTCATGAGGCTCAAAAGGCTTGATATTTGGAGGCTCTGGCATGTTGTTCTTTGCTGATTTGACAGAGTTAACGTTACGCTGTGATATGTAGATGTCTCTCTCTATGTTTCTTGCCTCTTTCTGACTGCCGTGGACCGTGATGATGCCATGTAGAGCTGGCATTTTGATACACAAGTAGCTCATGTGGATGGCTGCATTGAACTTATTTGCAAACCCTCTGCCGAAGATGGTGTTATACGGGTAGTAGAGGTCTACTACGTCGAAGGTCACATACTCTGTTCTTGCATTTTTTAGCCTCCGAAGGACACTGGCAGAGAGATTTTTTCCTAATGCATCAATTTTCTTTCCTCTAAAACCGATTAGTGGAGAGTCCGAAGGTTGTAACTGGTTTCTACTCAACTTCATCTAGTCGAAGGCGTTAGCGAAGATGATATTAGCAGAGCCTCCAGAATCTATTAGAACCCTATTGATTTCCTAGCCTGCTATGTTGGCCTTGATCACCATGGCATCAGCATGGGGGCAGCTTTCTAATTGGAGGTCTTGCTCTTAGAACGTAATGGGTGTCTTCGACTAATCTGTGTAGCGTACTGGACCCTAGACCGCTATGTTGTTGACAAGCCTAAGGTTATCTTTCTTCTGCTTCTTTGTCTAGAACTCCATTGAAGAGCCTCCGACTATTGGCAGTATCATGCCAATGGTGGGTAGCGATGTATGTGGGTTGAGCTGGTTTTCTAGGTTGGGCTCATTTTTGGGCATGGCTAGTTGCGGTGGGGGTGATGGCAAAGGTAGTGCTTCAAGTTGTCTATTGTGAGCTTGAGCTGGCTGGTTTGACTCTATGAATGTTATGTACAGAGGCATTGGGTTTATATAGGTGATGTTGGCTTCTGCGCACTGGTTATAGGCCTACCCTTACTGCTGGGTGTTTGGTCGCCATGCGAGTAAGAAGTTAGGGTAGTATGCGGCTGCTAGAGTAGATGGGTGGATTTGATTGAAGTTAAGACTTGGGTAGATTGGACAATATGGTTGTTGAGGGGGTGCGGTGAAGGTATGGTTGACTTCTCTTGCGGGTGTTGTGGCGAAGGCTGTGGGTTTGCTCTGTTCTTTATCCTCTCTTGAGTTTCCTTCGCATCTGGGCAATCTCTAGTGATGTGCCCTTTGTTCTCTCCATGAAAGAAACAATACTACCTTCACTATCTTTGGTCCTGGTTCTTGTTCCACTTCTTCACTTGATTGTATTTCTTGCCTTCGTACTGCCTCTAAGGTGCTTTGTTTAGGACTGCCTCCGGCATCTGCTGCCCTTGTTGGCTACTCCCTTGCTGCTCTATATTGAAAACTTGTTGATCTAGCGCTTGTTGAGGCTGTGACTGGCCTTGATTTCTGTTGCTCCTTTGAGTTTTCATGTTGCTCCCTTGGTATTGCTTGTTCTGTTTTGCACCTCTAGCCTTCTGCGAAGGTAGTTGTTGGACCTGCAATATTTCTGAAACTCATTGTACAACTCCTCTATTGTGCTTGGCTTTTCCCGAGCTAGATGAGCTGCGAAGGTTCCAATGCGGAGACCTTTGATTGCGGCTTCAATTGCCGAATCTTCTGGGACATTTGGTGCCTTCGCTTTCAGCTGCACGAATCTCTGAAAATAGTCCCTTAGGGCCTTGCCTTGATTTTGCTTGCACTAGAACATATCCATCGAGGTCAGGGAATTAGTGGTAAACCCTTTGAAATTGGCTATGATTTTGTCGTGGAGGCCTTCCCAAGAATATACCGAACTTGGCCTCAACATAGAATACCATGCCAATGCATCACCTTCGGCTGCAATAACGAATGATTGGTCAGGACAGTGTCATTTCTGCCTGCGGAGGCTACAACTGCCTCAAAGCTCATGGTGAACTGTCGCGGATCTAACTTTCGTTTGAATTTGGGTAGGGTGATGGGTTTGTAGGAGGAGAGCCAAGGTGAGCTTTGGATTCCTTCGGATAATGGAGATTTTGAGTCTATAGCTCTGTGGACTGTTGGTAGAGCGTAAGGTGTGTCGAAGGTTGGCTGGGCGGCCATGCCCAGCGAAGGGGTTGGCTTTGATTTGCTGAGTGGCGCTGGTTGGGTGTAATGGAAATAGGCTGGCTGGGCTGCATGCTTTGTATCTTCACCTGCAACACGGCCAACTGTTGCCTGATCTCTGTTGCCTGAAGGGACGCCTGAACTACTCTTTGGCTTGTGGCGAAGGTTGCAGCTAATCTATCTCTTTCTTGCTGCGTACTCTGCAACTGGGCAAGCTGTTGAAGCACTTGCTCTGGGGTGGGATTTAGGTCTGGTTGCTCTTCGCCCGCCACAGGCTGCTCCTCTATTAGTGTCTCTTCTATGTCTTGATTTTTGGGAGCGCTGGTGTAGGTGCTGCGGGCGCTACGCCTGGACCTTCCCCTTGTAGTAGGCTCCACTGATGCCCTGGCATAGGCTGCTCTTTTTTCTGGCCATTGTGGGATTTGCTTGGCCAACACGCGGTGGGCACCAATGTTGGGAAATCGGTTCCTCGCAGGATGGAGGAGCGAAGGTCTTCGCCTGGCCGGAGGCTCCAGGCGAAGGTGATCGGACAGGTGGGTCCGAACACAATTAGGGTTTCATAAATGTATTCACCAATCTCCACTTACATAGGATCCGGTTCCCCCTTTTATAGGGCACCATACACAGGGGTACTACTTTACATCTTTGCCCTTTGACAGCTAGGGCATATTCTCATGGATATTCCTATACAAGCATAAGCTACTAGGGGCATCTCTAGCTTTCTCTGTCCCAACCGCCTTTGCTTCCTGGGCCTTAGCTCCCGGCCCGTCAGCGCCCCATCTGCGCCGCAAGGGTCCCCTTGGTCGCGCGGAGGCTCCAGCGTTCCTGTCACAACCTCCGTCCTGAACGCTTACGCCTCTGTTTGGGCCTTCGTCCTCAACGCCTTCCCTCCGTGCCATTCTTGGTCGCAGCCCGCAGCTTCCGGTGGCCTCTGCCTTCGCCTCCGTACCTTCGCCAGACCAGGAGGTGTAGGCGAAGACTATTTTCCATGATGCTTGTAAATCATTACTTTCATAGCTTGGTTAGTGTTTTCAGTCCGTTCGTAAGTTTGCCTCCGCAGCTCAGATATCTGTTTCCCAACATATTTGTTTTCTAAGAACAAAGATAAATCGTTGTTCCGCTTGTAGGCAATATGACCATCAATAATGAGGTGTTTGAGGAAGCTTCAACAATATCGGGATCTGCTGGTTGAGGTCTTAGTCTTTTGAAGGTGCTCATTAGAGTTAAGTGTGTGCGTACGTTCATAACGCTGAATGTTCTACGTAAGAATATTTATATTTGTGATGTGATTTGTAAAAATATAAATAAACAGTTGCGTATCCCACGAAAACATCCGAACTCAAATAAAATCCAAGAGTACATGTACATGGATAATGGTCCAAGGTCAGGAGATGATTGTCAAGCTGGTAAAATCAAAAAAGGAATCCCCTTTTTCTTACACGTGACTTGCATGCATCTTTCCGCCGCTATCCTTCCTTGCCACATCTCGACACGGATGAGGATCCTGTGATCTCACGGAGCTGCGCACACACTCTCACGAGGTATTGGTTACCAAGCAAGTACCCCAAATATCTAGTATTATATTCCTCACGAATCACACGTGATTTAAGCGCATGTCTCTCTATCCTTGTATCCACATCGATAGGACAGCCCATGATTATGTATAAATTAAAGACAGGATAAAGATCGAGTCCCAAATCGTAGAAGCACAAGCACCAACGCACTCTGAATACTACATACATATCATAAAACGAAGTAGAAGAGGAGCAACAGTAATGTTGTCATCAGTGCCCATTTGTGCTGCTCTCCGGTCCAAAAGCAACAGCAAGTACCTGCGCTACTCTGCGGACGACGGCAACGACGCGGCCAACAGCCAGCTCCTTCGGCTCATCGGCGACGACGCTGAGAGCCCGCTCTCGAGGTTCTACGTCGAGCCGTCGTCCAAGAATGACGGGCTTGTTCATATCAGGTGCAGCTACAACAACAAATACTGGGTCGCCCAGCAGGGGCATGCTGACGAATGGAGGATCGCCGGCAGCGCCGACACGCCGGAGGAGGACCTGTCCCAGCAGTCATGCACGCTGTTCCAGCTCAAGCATGTCAAAGGCGATCTCAGAACCATCAGGTTTTCTTTCTTTATCAGCACTTCTTCTCAACAAGGTTGCGTTCTGCCACTACTTTTTAATAGAAGGGGTTACCAATGGATATTTGGAAACGAGTAAAATGCATAGCCGGTTCTCAAACTTATTTGGATCTTTCATGTCGGTCGTCATACTAATAAGTACATTATTTTGGTCCTTAAACTTGTTGAAGTGTGTCTTGCTGGTCCTCTACTCAAAAATTGCAAACGGAAATCAAGGACTGAAATGATGCAATTGCAATTTGTGAGCATAAGGTCCGCCACGACACTCCTCGACAAGTTTCAAGATTGGTCATGGACTTTACTCTTAAAAATTAATTATGAAACTATCAAATATATGAACCTTGATCACAAGGGACTTACATATATATGGTTGAAATGAGGCCCCGCTAATACTAAAATATCTCCCTTGGACTAAATAGCCAACATGAGACAGGTATCCTACGGAATATGGACAAGACTACATAGAGAAAATATCTGTTCTCTTGTACTATACACTGAGAACGACACTTTTGCTGATCCAGCTCAACTTGCTTCAATTTCTTTATCATTTCTCCTATATTTCAGGTGCCTAAATTTTATCTGGCAATACTCCTGTACCACCAAGTACAAGTAAATTGTTATTTTTGTAATCTGTTATTTGTCTTTGTGCAAACTTATTAAAAATAACAACTTACATAATTCATTTTCATGGAGTATTGATATAATTTAAATTGAGTTGTCAATGTCATTGATATTGATATGTAGTTTATGAAGGGAAATGTTTCCACGCATGAAAAACTATTAATATAAGTATTTATCCTAATGTATATATATTTCATTTACTTGGTCTCATGGGGCAACGTAGCACTGTGTGTACTTTTAACTTAAGTATCAAGCTATTATGGAAAATAATTGGATAGCCATAAAGTATGTGATATATTTCTAAATTATGTATTTCTGCCACTATTGAGTTAAAAGTAACAACTTACAAACTTAGAGGTTACTTTACATTATCGTTCATAATTGCATATATAAGTAGGTAATTTTTATACAAAATTAGGGGGTTATTTTAAATTTATTTTTATAATGGCAAAAGTGGGTAATGTTGATGCAAATTTAGGTGTCATTTTGAGTTACATTTCAAAATGACGGAGGTGGGTAATTTTTTATAAAACAAAACAGATCCGATGGTTATTGTTGGTGATGATGATTAGATTCTATCAATAAAGCGGCCAAATGATTTTGATTCCTGTGATAATTTTGGATTCATTTTTTTCTAGCACATCTTATGAGGATCAACATGGAGACTCCATTGGGGAGCCTCTGATCCTGGATTAATTGAATATGTGCCATTCAATTTACAACAAAATTTGAGGCTAAGATCTTTTGCATTCATAGTTAAAAGTAATCCATGCATTTAAAAAAAATGTTTGCAGCAATATTTGAATAGTCCCGGTGCACTGTTATATATTGGGCGTCGCTGTGAAATAAATTTATTCATAGTTGCCATGATGTTTAAGAAACAAATTTTATACTTTCCCTCCCTCGTCTAATTAACCATTTTTTCAGAAATATTTTCACTTTGTGATTGTATTGTACGATATAGGTTCTTTCATGCTCGGCTGAGGAAATATGCTGGCATTTTTTCCTCTGACTCGAAATGGGCAAACGAGAGCAACCAAGACTTCTTGTGCATGGGAGACGAAGAACAATCTGAACAATTTGTTCTTGAGCTGTTCCAATGGATGTTGCCCAAATATGTGTGCTTCAAGGGTGATAATGGCAAGTACCTCAGTGCACAGTCACTACACAACAAACCCTTTCTGGTCTTTGAATCCGAGGATATCAATGATCCAACCGTGAGGCACACTACCACGGCCAGTAGAGATGGTACCATGCGGATAAAATCTGATCACTTCGGACGGTTCTGGAGGAACTCTGGCAGCAGCGGCACAGGGTCATGGATACATGCAGACTCCACCGACGACACCAGCAACAACGACGACCCCAACACGCTGTTCCAAGCGTTTTATACCGGTGGAGCAATTGGGGTTCTGAACCAAGGAAGCAACCAGTACTGCAAGAGGCTAACGACGAAAAACGTGGAGCACGGCCTCTCTGCTACCGGAACTCGGTTTGAGGCGTGGTCCAGACTGCAGTTCGAAGAGCCTGTCGTATCCCGGGAGATCGACCACGTCCATTTCAAGGACATGCAGGCGGTGATCGTCGGCGACGACAGGTACACTGTTCTCGCGACGGCGTCGGTCACCAACACCACCTCGTCGACCATGCCCGCCGTGAAGCTCGCCTTGGATTACACGCTGGAGGAGACGTGGGGATGGTACTCCACGGTGACGCTCAAGTCGCCAGTCCGGACCTCCATCACCTCACCGTTCGTGTACGTGCAGTACGGTTTCCTGGCGATGTCACCGCGGTTCTTCCACGGGCTCATCAGCTGGGGAGCCGACCACAAGAAGCACTCCAAGGTGAGTGAAGAGTACGTCGTTGACGTGCCGCCGATGACTAAGGTGACAGTAACCTGCCAGGGAGTAGCGGCCAGCTTTGAGGTGCCCTTCTCGTACCGGCAGACTGACAAACTGATAGACGGAGAGGTGGTCACCCTTCAATACGATGATGGCAACTTCTCCGGTCGGAATGTCCACAGTATCTATTACGTGACCAGAGAAGAAAAGATTGGTCAGTAAGCCATATATTATTATATTATATTGGCAGTTAATTTGAGCGAATGAACTGTGTATATTATATGTAACGTGTGTATCAGGAAAATAAACTGTTGTCAAGCATAAATGTAACATGAATGACTATGATATGTATGTGTGTACGTATGTGACTGTAAGTATATGCCTAAATTTGTATATCCATATGAGATATCAAAGCAATAAGAACTAAAGACCATGTTTGTTTGAATTTATCCACCGGTCTTATTAGCGAAACGAACAGGGCTAATATTAAACTCCATAAAGCTCCCAGCATCCGCACGACGAGAGCGCTCCAGCTACTGTATAGACACTGTTCACGAATCGGACGACGTGTCTCGTGCGTGTGTCCGCGTCCTTTTGCGCTCTCCCAGTTCATTCAATCTGTTCACGAATCAGACGCCTCCACATGCCTCGTGCGTGTGTCCGCGTGCTTTTGCGCTCTCCCGGTTCATTCAATGCCGCCGCCTAGGGCCTTTGAAAAAAAACAACGACCTCCCAGTGCCTCGGCGCCTCCGCTTCATCCTCTTCCCCTCCCCCAGCCATCACCTCAGGTGGGTGCACACTCCTTTTAACCGCGCAACTCCCCCAACCGCGCGCCCCCGTTCCTCCCTCGGCGTCGTCGCTCCCGAACCTCCCATCGCTGCCGCCGCGTCCTCGGAGTCTCCTCCACTATACGCCGCCTCCTAAACGCCTCCTCCCCTCCCAGCGTCGCCGCTCCGCCCTGCGCGACCGGCCCCTAGCGCGGTGGCGGCGGGCTCCAGGTGAAGGTGCGTCCTCTCCGTTGCTCCCCTCCGCTTTCCCTCGCCGATGCCGCGGCCTCGCCGTAAACACGGTTGCGGGGCGCCGCTATAGCGGCCAGACATGCGCAGGCGCGTTACGGTGGAGGTCCTCTGCCTCGATTCAGGCTCATGCTGACGGGGCCTTCAGAATCGATTTTGATGTTTTCTTTCTTTCTTTTTCCCCCTCACCTTCTTCGGTTCCCGTCTTCAGGCAACGGCACACCGACCTTGGATTTGGTTTCTGCACGTCTGGATGCTGCTGGGTTACCTTTGCTATGTCCAGCCTGTCAGCCAACGTCAGGTGTTCCTTCACCTTCCGCATCTACAGCTGCCAAGCCAGGAAGATAGACAGTAGCGGTCCCAGGATTTTTCTCAGATGTAAGCCTAACTAATTGCAATCCTTATTTTGTTCACTGTATTGTACTTATTCAGATTGCCATAGAATTCTAATTATTGGCCTAAGCCATGTCATCATATATTCTACCTATTGGCCAGCTAAATTCGTTTTTTTTTCCAAAATTTGACAGAGAGGAACAAATAAATATGGTAATAGCTGTAGTACCTGCTGGTACTAACTGTAGTACCTGCTGCTAATTTACCACAGAGACCGTTTTCCATCAAGGAGAGCATAACCGATGTGTGTTTTAGTCTTACTTTTTTCTCCGGTCAGAATTGCTTTGTGATATTGTGAGGTTGTGCTCTGCTCACTGTCTGATATGTACATCCAGCTTACGTTTCTTCAGGTTTGTTTTTTTCCCACTCTTATTTTCAGATGTTGTGAGATTGTGTTATGTTCGCTGTCTGCCTGCCACAATGCTGGTGTACAATGTGCGTTTCCACACTCATACACCTGCAAAAATCAAGTGAGTTAATAGCGCCGCCTGCCTTTCCGCTGTTACTATTTATAGGTAACTAACAAATTACACAATTTCTTTTTGCCCTAAGTAATCTTGAGCATATGGAATCTAACTAGGTTCGTTGTAAAATTAATTTTCTTCATGTGTTTCTCTATACGTAATAATTGGTATGCTTACCTACCATGTCCTCTCTGATTACACAATATCAGTCGAATTAATGTATATAGATTTTATCTCACTTCTCCATCACACTTCCTGTGTTACCTCACACTATCTATGAATAATTCCATACCATGGTTGTTAACCTTGTGAGCTGAATCATGATAGTGTCCAGGTGTCTGTAGTTCGATAACAGTTAGTACAGGCTAAATCCAATGAGCCTTTAAGTAGTGTTTATTTTTCTTTATCAATAGTTTGGCATAACTATCTAGGTTAATTTTGTACTGCTGACCTTTACTAATTCTTAGCGACTCAGTATGTTAATATTAACTTTAGGTTGTTCCGCTTTTATTTCTACCTATTTCTTATGACCTCTTGCCCGATGTATGTTGTCCACTGACAGCAGCAAAAACACACCATAAGGCTTTGGTTATGGTTGTTGAATGGTTACTATATCCTTGCTCCTCTATTCATGGTTTCAGTTCCATTCTCTATCTATTTTTAACTAAAAAATGGTCTCCATAATGATTACATCAGAAATTATCTTTTACAGAGCACCTGTAGCTGCAGGGAATGTGCAACCAATCCTATTGGCATGTATTTCCATACGTTTTTCATTTTGCAATGCAGAAATTAGAGTTAGATAACAGCACTAGAGTATGACCAGCAGCATACCGTTATGTCTGTCTTCTAACAAGCACAAAACCCATACTGTATTGTATTGTTAGCTTATTATTTCCAATCAATTGTTTCATCTGTAGGTGTGGATTGTATGACTAATTTGGGTATTGCACCTTATTGGTGCCTTGCCAGTTTTAAGAGAGAAGTTTCACTATATCCAAATTCCTTTAGGGCACGTTCGGTTTCCATGTATTGAAGGCCTGGAACAGATCCGGCCAGGAATACTATTGAATTTTATACAGCCATACTTCACCGGGATATGTTCCGGTCAGGAATGGCATCAACCGAACGGGCCCTTAGGATACTCATTTCGGGATAGCATTGTCTCTGTACGAGGGTATGCCAGATTATGACATCTATCTGTTATATGGTCTCTCTTATATCATCCCATTATTTCGAACGTTCAGAGTTGTCACGATTGCTCGGTAAAATTGTCATGATCATGGTGCACGAGCAATCTGTTTATGTTGCAATGATATTCATGGCAAAAGTCAACACGATAATAGACAACCCACGAACCCGGGCAAAGCTAATCATGGACAATGCATTGCCCGGGTTCAGCCTGCTTGCTTAAAATGATTGCCGTCTAGCGTTTCACGTGCTTGCTTAGGTATGCAGAACTAAAAGCAATGCTTATGCGGGCGCAGCGCAGCGCGCCTGACGTCCTAGTGATATATACAGATGGGCTGTCATCCACACTTTTTCTAGAGAAGTGGTAGCCCCTGCTTTATACAAAGCAAAATTTACGATGGTCATCCATTGAGCGAGATCGGACAGTGAAAAAATAGGAGGTACCCAACTGAAATTATCTGAAGGTACCAAATAGGTAGGGATAATACCAAATTAGGCCCTAGGTGGGCCAGTACCAAAATTTGTGGGACAAAATCTATTTTCTATTTTATATTTTATTTTCGAATTAGGGTAAATCAGTCATTTTTGTACCGTCATTCAAGGGCAAAAATATGATTTCTCATGCCATCTATGTCTGAATCTGAAACGATGCCGTGACCGGTTGGCTCCCATCTCAGTCTCCCTTCCTCTCGGCAACTTCGGGCCGTCTGGAAATTGGATAAAATGGTCTCCGTCGTCGCCGCCGGTGTCGACCTCACCAACGGGAGGAACGTCAACGTCTGGATCTTGGCTCCTGCGTCGGGCGCTGCAGCGGAGAATGCCTCCGTGGCAGCGGAGGTGACCGGTTGGCTCCCATCTCAGTCTCCCTTCCTCTCGGCAACTTCGGGCCGTCTGGAAATTGGATAAAATGGTCTCCGTCGTCGCCGCCGGTGTCGACCTCACCAACGGGAGGAACGTCAACGTCTGGATCTTGGCTCCTGCGTCGGGCGCTGCAGCGGAGAATGCCTCCGTGGCAGCGGAGGCCTCGAGTCGTTTCCATGGAATGCTTTGCCTAGTGTTTGTTTGGTTCACCTCATTCTTCTCTCTGGCTCGGACACTGTCACGAGAGCACACCGATTCTCTCTCTTCTTGCAATTTGCTTCTAATCATTGTTCCACCTACTGAAGCTGAACTTGCATTTCCGAATGTCCTATCTCAAGAGAGGTCGAGCAGAGCACGGTTGCTGGGTTGAAAAAGGGGAGAATTATGTAGTTGGTACTGAAATAAATCGGTCTTTCGTATTTGGCACTAAAAATTTTAAACTTTCTTATTTGGCATCAAGTTAAAATTTCCTTTTCTAAATAGCACTGCCGTCCATTTGGGCTAGTAACGGTGTCAAGTGGCTGGTAAAATGACATGAATGTCTTTCTTTGTAGCAGAAATACATAATGCCAAATAGGAAAATAATAGATGGTCAGCTTGTTAAATAAGAAAATTATAAATATCACAAATATATTGTGAACTAAAACATGAGATTTTGATAATCGAAATATACAAATAAATAAATAATAAATTTCAAATTCTAAGGCAAGAGCAGGTTCCGCTGGGGTAGGCTTAGCACGGGAGAGATTTGCCCTGTCTAGTTAGCTTGGTCAGAAATTGTTTGACGCAGTTTAGCAGCTCGCTCATCTCAGTTTGGTCAGTCCTATATTTTTGTCATATCATCGCAAGACATGAAGACAACAACAAACAGATATTTCTCCACGAATGCTTAGAATAGTACATGTTTGAGCATCTGGTGTCACAGCTAGCCAATCATCTAGAGTTCTCCACAATTGAACATCACAAGTATACAAGTACTCATATTTCTTGCTCAATCGCCGAAACTACGAATTACTCCCTCTGTCTCTAAATGTTTGTCGTCACGATTTGCGTGTCAATAACTTTGACTCAATTTATAGAAAATACATATAATATTTCTATCTCCAAATATATTTATTAAAAAACTAAATTTAAATATCTATCAATGATATTAATTATGTAGCATAACTATTAATACTTTTTAATATATATTTAGTCAAAGTTATTTTTCGGGAAGCGAAAACGACAGACATTTAGGGATGGAGGGAGTATTCAATAAAGGACTTCGCTGGGGCACTGCTTGTCTTCCCAAGCTTTTGGATATGTAGCCGGGGTTAGCACAAAAAAAAGCATTGCAAATCTCAGAAATAACAAGTGCAAGAAAACTCTATCCCGTTCCAGATCCAAGAACATGCCCCCACAATCCTCCTGATCTGGCCTGGGGAGGCTGCCCTGCGGCCTGTGCGTCGGGAGCCGCCGCCACGCTGCCTCTGCCAAGCCGCTGGCTGGCTGGAGGGGCCGTGCCGCCTCCGCCATGTGGCAGAACCGCCTAATCTAATGCCTCACAGGAGTGCTCGTCTTCCATTAGACACTAAGCACCCAAGGGAGAACACCAAATTACTCGGTTCCGTCGGATACACCTCAAGGGAGAACCCGAAAATCCACATTTTTGCCACCAGGATCACAAATGAGAGAATAAAGCTTACATCATTCTTAACCATTTCTTACATCACTTTACATGTACATCAAAGTATAACATTTATTATTATAACAGCGAAATGTAATTATCTTATCAGAGTTATGAACAATTTAATATAACAGCGGAATATAAACATGTGATCAGAATTACAGCGGAAATAAATAGCTAATCACGATATGATAAAGTATTGATATATAAACTATGACAACATATTATGAAACTTTCATTTCTAAAAGCATTTGGTGAGAGTTGTAAATAAAGACTACTATCGCAGCGTAAAGGAATCATCGCTGAGCCCACCAGGAGGAATCCACACACAAGAGTCAGCTCAAACATCCACCTGTCACCTGCAACAGGAGGAATAAACCCTGAGTACTCAATTGTACTCAGCAAGACTTACCCGACAGGGGAAAAAGAAAAGACTCCAAGGATATGCAAGGCTATCTGGCTTGTGGGTTTATTGCATTTGCATGAAGCATTACTAAGCGTGCGTCCTTATATTTGATTTTTATTAATAGCCGCATTGGTTCATTAACTAACCATTCTATGTAAGCACCTGTGCTATTTTCAAGCAGGTGGTAAGCAATCAGATTTCTTTTTCTATCTTTCATCTTTCATCTTCAGTTCTTACTACGATGCTAAACCGCAGACAAGCCGTACCGGATAGTCCGGCGATTCGCGAATCAATGCCCCCAGCTGGGTACCCCGAAAACACACGCCCCGCTTGTACCCAAGGCACAAGCAGGATCAACCCATCACTCTCCTATCCCGGGTGTCCAGGTCCCCGTCCAAACTGGGACTCCAAGCCCCCGCCCCTGAGTCCCGGACTCAGTGCGGTGCAAGGACCTCCTCCACCAAAATAAAACCCTAACAGTCGGTCCGGAAAGAGCCGGATCCGCGACAAGAGAGCAACAAGTCTTCCAAGCGCCCATACACAAGTATGTGCTCGGGATAATAAGTCTGTGACCTGCCTAGAGTCATATGCAACGATCGGTCCTTAACCGACCAGACAGGGAAAAACGGTGTAACCAAGCTATGACCCGCCTCCGCGGCGACACAACTTCTTACACCCACTAATACCCAAGCCATATCCCTGCCCGGTCACCATTTTTCCTTTCCACCATTTTATATTTTCCAAGTGATAATAATTTGGTAATATATTTCCTATCTCTCGCGAGTGACAAACAATCACTCGACTTCTACCGGATTCCTGTAGCATAGCAATCTTCACGATCCTATCATACTAGTAAAACTCATAGGAATAAAGATATATATGCAAGTGGGTTTCATTCAACTCCTTGAAACTTAATGCACAAATATAATTTAAACTGCAGAAAGTAGGGGTTATGCACCGGGGCTTGCCTTGGTAAATATAACCAAAAGTTAGCATTCCATCTTCGTGATATGATCACCATAGCATCATCTTTCAGCTACTCCAGTTGATCCCACGATCCCTCATCGTTCCTCTGTCGATGTGTGGTCACCATCATGCCTTCTTTTGGTTATTCCAGTTAATCCACCATCGCTCCTAAATGGTATACATCTTTGCAATATGCTTGTCTAAGGAAAACATGCATAAACAAGATATTTAAAAGACGAAAGAGATAAGTTGGAGCTTAGCCAGGGCAACAGGTCGGCAGAGACGGAGTCACGTGTGGACGTCGCTATGCCGCGGGCGTGCGGAGGCAACCGGAGCGTGGTTGCGCCGGCGTGCAGTGGCAGTAGCACGACGTGCTGTGGTGCAGGGCGTGGTTGGAGACGAAGAAGAAATGGCCTAATGCAGCTTGCGATGCTTGGCTGCTGGTGCTATAAAAATGCTGCTGGTGCGCTGACTTTCATGTACGAACCCAAGACTAATTGGTCTCCTCTCCTTCGCATAGTACCGGGGCACCCCACCGTGCACGACAGGAAGCAATTTGCATATGCCACTGTCCTCTCCCTCTGCATGGCTGCTGAATGCACTAGCACGGATGCTTGCGTCATTTAACTCTCGTATTAACTCTCTGTTGGCCCTCTCGTCAAAAGTTTCGGCCAAGACAAGTCGCTGCCATCAAAATTTTGGGGCAAGACAAGTAGCTCAGTCAGTCAAGCCTGTATGCCTGGCTGCCATGCACAAATTAATGTTCGCTTGGTCTCCTTTCAAACACTGCACCGTTGGGTCAAAAATAATGGAGAAGGAGAATGAAGGAATTCTTGGAGGCTAGCTACCTCGGTCGATTTCAGCTTGCGGAGAAAACGATAGACGCGGCTTTCTCGGACAAGAACAGACGAACTGGAGTTGAGAGAAACAAGTGAACAGCGGAGCGGAACGGCTCGGCAGCTCGGCGTATCCTTTTTAAAGACAGGAGACGCGAAGGCGCGACAGCGACGCATCGTAAGGTTAGCGGCTAACTAGCTTGCTTAAAGGTAATAAAGCCCTCCTGGTTCATGACGTGAGGCTCGGGTGAACAGTGTTTTCTACGGTGAACAGTACTTTCTGCGGATGAACAGTAATCCCTGCGTGATGATTTCTGCGTGCTACAGTGCCGCGTGCAAGGCTGCAAGATGCGGTGAACCGCGTTTGGATTTCAGGTGGACTTAGTGGTCTTTGGTCTTTCGACGTGTCAACTGGGCTAGTTGATTCATGATGGATTTGGACTCGAGTGTACGTGTGCTAATTAACTTAAGAAGGGGGAAGGAGAAGACCATTTGCAGACTAGCTCAAGACGAACAAGCAAGGAGACGCGTGCAGGCTTGGTTACTTTTTAAACACGACGGCAGAACGCCCAGGCCCAACGTGGCCGACAGGGTGTGCCGGTTGGCACGGACAAGACCGCGGCCGCAGAGACAAGCAAGGCAGGCAATCAGAGAAACAGAGACAAGCAGTGAGGGAGGAAAAATAATGAGCGGCTCGGTAAATGTAGACAAAAGTAATCAAGTCAGAGAGAAACAAAGCAAAAAACCAGAGAACATGGATGCGGATGGATGAGGAGACTTTGCAATGCAGCAAATTGCAGGGCCACGATGAGAACGAGACAGTAATCAAAAGTAATGCCAGGCGAGTACGTTGCACGCCGGAAAAATAAACGAAGCTGCTGCGCTCTCTTTCTCGTTCGTTCGTGCTTAACAAAATAAACCCGTGAGTTTTTATATATATATGCATCATTCTATTTATTAATGGATTTTATTTTATTTATAAAAGTTGATTTTCATGCTTAATCTAACTGAACAAACCGTTTGTTAGAATCGCCGTCGGACATTTCTAAATATTTCTACGCACAGAGTAATTAACTTGGGCGTTTATTTGAGTCCACGAAACTAAGTCACACAGGATTCGCTTATCGCCTCAAGTATGTTTTAAATTAAAAACATGAGAAACTCGTTTTGAAAATTTTACTTAGGCCTAAATCGCGGTGCTAAACGAGATCGTAACACCAGGGGTGTTACACGCCACGCCGCGGGCTGGCCGGAGCGTCGGCCCCGCCGCCGCGACCGCGCCACAGCCTGGCTCCACCGGGTGAGGTCGCCTCGCTAGAGGACACGCGCAGTTGGTGCTAGGCACCGCCGGCCGCAACATCCTCTGCTCCATCATCCTCTCCTCCTTCCATCAATCTAGGATTTGGTGTTTTTTTGGGAAAGAAGGTCACGGACTCACGGGAGACAGGAGCGCTCGCCCGCTCAGGAAGTCCAGAGAGAAATCAGATGCGTGAGTAACAGAGGGTATGTTAGTCACACTAAGAAAAAACTGACACGGTCAAAATAGTCAACTAACAGATGAATGGATGAAATGGACGGTAGTGCCATATAGGGAAGGAAATTTTAACTTGGTGCCAGATAAGAAAGTTTAAATTTTTAAGTGCCAAATACAAAAGACTGATTTGTTTCAGTGCCAAATACATAATTCTCTCTTGCAAAAGCTAGTGTTCTCACTTGCCGAATGTGTATATTTTTTTAGGTTTCTATTTTAGAGGATGACTAAATCATAAGCTTTGTCTTATATTTTTAGCTAATCTCTTGGAGTTGCTCTTACATCAAGTTCCATAAGAGCACAACCACAATTACTAAAATACCCTTTATAATATATTTCTTAATTAATTACTTAGAAAATAGAAAAAGATGAAAGAACTTGAAGGAACCAAGATACTTTCTCAACCATTGTAAAAGATTTATATGGAATTGTGAATACTCTAATTCTATTACTCAAAAGATTTGAGCAATTACTTAAAACTATGAGATAAATAATTTGTTAAGGATGATCTAACAAACAAATTGTTCATTAAAAGGATTAGTAGGGGAATGAAGGGGATTTTATACATTATTAATTCAAATTGCCATCGATTCCTTCTCAATGAAAAAAGTCAACTTACCTCCCTCAACTATGGCATAAGTTTGATTTACTTCTCTCAATTAGAAAACCGTTTTGAGACTCCTCCATCTATTGAAACTAACGGATTTACCTCCCTAAGCGGGTCTGAGAGTGGTTTTGGCTGTCGTGGTGCCACATCAGCCATCCTAAGTGGCAAGAAGTGTTGGGTCGAAATAGCAAATTAGAGGAGGTTAAATAGTCCTTTCTAAAAATTAAACGTGTCGGCTAACCAAAATAAATACGGAATTAAAACTATCGATCTAGCTAATACTACAACCTGTATCTAAGTTCTAAAAAATTTACAAAAATTCTAATTATACAACTACGGTGCCATTTTAGAGAAAGCTCACCTAAATAATTCAGTTACCAAGTCCATAACTGCGGGCGATATGGATTTTGGTGCCTGCCTCAATCATACTCCACATTTTCCTAGACGGTAAACGGTAAACGGGCGGTGACCCTCCGTTTAGCGTTTAGACTGTGTAGACGCCGTTTAGACGGCATCTAAACGGATTAAACGGTTTTGTTACTGTAGCAAGGTTTCAACAGTTTTGTATATATAATTATATATAGATGTCAATTTTACATGTAAGATACCTTGCATAATTCCATAAGTCACAGAACATGTACAAAACATGAGAAGGGAAAAGAACATGAGTCACAGAACTGCACATACCTTGCATAATTTGAGTTTCTGAACTTGCATAACTCCATGTCCACTCCTTTGACTCGATATAATCTATGCACATATAGGAGAAAATAAGTACTGTGACATGCAAACTAAAGACACATGCAATATGCCAATATTTGACTCTTTGCAAACGAAAGCCACATGCAGTAATATGAAAGTTCACAAATCAGTTCAGAATTAGGCAATTAGCAGAAGTGGCAAGCATTAGGCAAATTACAAATGGTTCACAAACAACCAACACACAACATAGTTCTCAGTTCTCACAAGGCACAAATAGGACAACATTACACAAATAGTTCACACTCATAATAAAAAAACAAGGCTCTGATCATATCATATGACTTGGAGCAGCTCAATCGTCACTAGTCTCAGCCCCCTCCTCTGCCTCATAGCCTGCTGTGACCCCATCTTCTTGGTCAGATTCAAACTCAATTTCTTCCTCGTCAATATGATCATCCTCAGGTTCAGGTTCAGAGTATATGTCTTCTTCAATCTCTCTTGGCTGATTCAGTCTTGCACTTCTCCGAAGTAAAGTGACTTCCTCAGCACCACAAGTTTTTGCAATTAGCTGCCACGTCAACCCCATAACAGGATCAACATCATTGATTTCATCCTCTTCTCCACCTTCCACAATCCACCCTTAAGCATATGTTGCTTCAGTAGCTAGAAGGGGATCCACCTTTTGGTTCTTCTTAGCCTTATCTTTCTTCTGTGCATGGAGAGCATTGAATTGAACAAACACAAGTTGCTCAAGCCTCTCACAAGTGAGCCTGTTCCTTCTTTTAGTATGAATCTACAAAAATCAGATTGTGAAAGGAGTGTATACAACACAAATTTTGAGAATTTGAAGCTCTTCTTTATGAATTAGGATTTAGGATGCTTACCCCTTCATGGCAACTCCAATTTCTTTCACAACCTGATGCACTTGAAGTCAAGGATAGAATTCTGATAGCCATCTTTTGTAGTACTGGTACTTGTGTTCCATAGTTTCCCCACCATTTGGCTGCAAAAAATAGAAACAAAAAAATTAGTGAAACTTGTGCAGCCAGTTATAGCCAGCAGCAGCAGCAGCCAACAGCCAACAAAAAAATTACTAAAACTTGCATACCAGGATTCATGTCAAAGTCCTTACAGCCAGCAACTGCCACTTGTTTTCCAAAATGACCAACACGGTCTTTGAACCTGTGCACCTCCTCATTTAGTACTTGGGCTTGCTTATCATAATCACCATGGTAGAATGTTTCTACAGCTGTTAAGAAGCCATCCATGACTTCCTCAGATTGAAAGATGGAGTCATCATTGTAGCTATAATAAGGGTTCAAGAAATAAGCAGCCTTGTGAAGAGGACTGTCCAGCCTATTTTTCATCTTCACATCAATGATTTGCATGATAGAACTATACAACCCTGCTGCCCCAGGAATGTTTCCAATAGCCACCTTGATGTCTCCCTTGGCCTTAAGGATTTCTCCATAAAGAAATGTCATTGATGGCTTCACATCCCCATCAACCATCCGAAGGACTTTCACCAATGGCTCAAATACCCTCAAGCAAAGTGCAACAGAACTCCAAAAATTTGGCCTCACCAAGGTGGCTGTGGCTTGCACTCCTTTTGCACTCTTGACATGGCTTATCTTCTCCCACTCTTCACTTTGAGACATCTTCCTTAGCTGCTCCTTCTTCTCAAACAAACTCTGCAAGGTGAGAAAGTTGGATGCAAATCTAGTCACGCCTGGCCGAACAATCTCTCTTTTCTTTGTAAACTTCCTCATCAATGCCAAGGTCCTATGGTGTGCATAAATGAAGATTGTCAATGCCTTTGCTTGCTCAATTGTGGTCTTGAACTTCTTCATCTTTCCCATTGCTTCAAGCATCAAATTGATTGTGTGAGTTGCACATGAAGTCCAAAATATTTGAGGCCTCTCTACAGACAATAAATCCTTTGCTGCCATGTTGTTTGAAGCATTATCTGTGACTACTTGAACTATATTGTCAGCCCCAACTTTGTCAATGTAGCTGTTCACATACTGAAAAATGAGTTCTCCAGTGTGGGACTCGGCTGAAACATCTTTTGACTCAAGAAAGCTTGTACCAATGCTACAATTGACACACATATTCATAATGCTTCTTCGTTTCTGATCAGTCCAAGCATCTGTCATAATGGAGCAACCATTCTTGCTCCATTCTTTCTCATGTGCCTTCAACATCTCCTTTGTATCTTGAACTTCCTCTTGCAGCAGCTTCTCTCTCAACTCATGCTGATAAGGCTTCTTTGCACCCGCCCCAAAGCGACCGACAGCTTCAATCATTTGATCAAACTCTGTATTATCGATTGCATTGAAAGGTACTCCTAAAAAAGTAAAAATTAATGCAATTCATGGTTAAAAACTTGGAAGTTAGGCAACAAAAATCAAATACTTGCTGCAAAGGCTGAACTGAAACAAACTTACTGCGAACGTACAACCATCTTGCCACATATCTCTTGAACCTATGAAGTCTTTCTTTCTTGACATGCTCACTGATATTAAGCTGATGGAGCTTCTTCCCCTTGGCCAATGAACTAGAGTCCATAGGCTTTGTGAAGTTGTCCATAGGACCCATCACACGCGATCCTAAGCCTCCAATCTCACCAAGCCCAGTTTTTTCTTCCGGTTCTGCATCTGACTCAACATCAATTGTAACAGCATCTCTAACCTCTTGTTCTTTCTCCCTTCTAGCCCTTTTAGCTCTCCCAGACTCTTCAATAGCTTTTCTGCACTTTGCTTTGTCCTCTTCGGTTGCATTGGGGCATGCACGAACATCTCCTTTCTTGCCGCAAATATGCAATTTGAGCCTATAGATTCCTGCCTTCACAACCTTTGGGCACAGCTTGCACTTGATTACATTCAAATCATTTGGATCAATCAAAACCCCATACTCCCACCCCACATCATCAGAATTTCTCTTAAGGGCAGGGGCACGAGCTGGCTCTGGCTGGTCCACGGATGCACGAGTCGATCCGGCAGATGATATCCTGCAAATGGCATGTCATCGACCTTTCAATCAGAGCATAACAGAGCAAGATTGATGCAATTCATGGTGCTAATTCGAAGTAAATGGAATCAGAGCAAGATTGAATCATAACAGAGCAAGATTGATGCATAACAGAGCATAACAGAGCATAACAGAGCAAGATTGATGCATAACAGGGAATCAGAGCAAGATTGAATCAGAGCATAAGCATAACAGAGCAAGATTGAAGTACTTAATCGAGCTAATCAGGAACAACAAGTAAATGGAAGAACGGACAGAGCAGTACCTGGGATTGGGAGGCAGTTCGGTCGGAGGAGGCGTCAAGGCTGGAGCTGCTGCTGCTCGGAGGCGGCGTCAAGGCTGGAGCTGTTGCTGCTCTGAGGAGGCGTCACGGCTGGAGGAGCTGCTGCTCGGAGGCGGCGTCACGCGCGCAGGACGGAGGCGCGACGCGCGCAGGACGGAGCCGCGACGCGTTCAGGACGGAGCCGCGACGCCCGCGCAGCTGGAAGTTGGCCTCGTCGCCGGCGCGCTGGTCGACGCGCGTGCAGAGGAGGGAGCCGCGACGCGAGCGCAGCTGCAGGTCGGCCTCGTCGCCGGCGCGCTGGGACGCGCGTGCGCGAGAGCTGGCGACGGCGTGCGTACGAGCTGAGCAGAACGGGGAAATTTCCTCTCAACCCTAGCCTCCGGTACTTGTACCCGGCCCAAAACTTGTCGAGGAGCCCGCCAAGGCGCCAACTCTTCCCGCCTGCTGCTCCCGCCCCGTTCCCTCTTTCCGCCTCCCGCCCGGTTCCCTTCCCGCCTCCCGCCTGCTGCTCCCGCGCATCGATTTGGGCCGCGGCCATCACCTAAACGCCCGTTTATTCCCGTTCCAGGCGTCCATTCCCGTTTCCCTGCCGTCCCGTTTAGCCCGTCTTCAACCTTTATTCCCGTTTTTGACCGTCTAAACGGGAAAGCCGTTTAACTGTCCACCCAGGCCCTAAACTTCACGGCACCCTGTCGTTTACCGTCTAAACGCGTTTAGACGGCCGTTTAAAACCGTTTAGGAAAACGTGGATCATACTACGCTAGTAGTACTACAATATAGGATTTTGGTGCCTGTCTCAATTGTTTATTTCTCTCCTGACTTCACTTCACTTCCATCCAATCCCAATTCCAATCCAAGAAACTCGTACTCCTCCTCACTCACTCACTCAACACCTGTACGGTACCTCTGCTGCATTGCATTATTGATTGGATAGGAATTGCCCCCACTTGTTTTCACCTCTTTCTCAGCTTCTGCTTATTATTGGCAGACCAGTCTCCATGCTTCACGCCAAAACACCGTACCCTTATCCTTCAATTTCTTTGGCTGATCGATGAGACCAGCCTAAGCTCACTCGATAGCAAACCTACACAAGTCAAACAAGATAGCTCAACGATTATTTAACTATATAAACTAAGTAATGTAACCGGTAAAACTACTCAAGCCAGCTGGTTACTCAAGAGAGCAACTACTTTGCTACTAAAACAAACTAGTTATACAAGAGCAACAACACAAGCACAATATATGACCAAGTCATTACAAGCTTGTGTATGAAGATTCCAAAACAACCGAAAGATAATGATACGATGATTTTTATCTCGAGGTTCGGTGGTTTAGCAACCACTTAATCCCTATTGAGACAAGCTCAAGGTTTTTGTCAGTCCTCTTGCTAGTGGTGATTATTCGCAAGTCACACTCTCCCATATGGAGTGCTTACCACAAGCTCTGGCACTTGACACGGCCGGAGTACTTGACGCTCTTCACGACTCGCTCTACTAGAGTTACTCTTCACGTCTCCCACGGGGCGAGCACAACACCCATCACAAAGCTTTTCACCGGAGCACCGCACAAGCTTTTTACAGGCTTCACAACAGAGAACACGCCACCAAGCCATCTAGGAGGTGCCAACATCTAAGAGTAACAGGCATCACCAGCTTGCAACTCGATCACCTAATGCCACTCGATGTAATCTCTTAATGCAACGCATTAGAATCACTCACTCGCAATCGGATGTAATCGCAATGCACACAAGTGAGTTAGAGGCTCTCCTAGCACTCCCGTGCCAAGCACCAGCCAAGGTTGGCCACACACTTTTTTTATAGCCCCAAGTACTAAAATAGCCGTTACTCCTTCACTGGACTAAAAACATGAGTACTAAGCTCTGATTACTGTTCACACAGGACGCGTGCCAGTGCCCGGTGTATCACCCGATGACACATGTGAATTCGACCGTTTGTGCCTAATGGCTCTCACGCGTGCGCCTAAGACACTAGTGTCCGATGGTCACGGGACGCTACAGTCGCCAGTGTCCTATGCAATCTAGAGAGGTTCCAGGGGCGTCCAATTCCCATAGGACACGTCCGGTGCTTCACACCTGACAACACTTAGCATCCAGTGCTCCTTTGACTTGTGGTCAGTCAGAGAACAGTGCTAGCATCCTGTACGGTGAACTCCTAGTTAGTGTCCGATGCAATGTCCGAAGAATTATAGCGAAGACAGAGGAGCAGCCAATTCACATTGGACGCAAAATCTCAAAGTCCGATGCCACAGTATGCGTCCAGTGTCACAGAACACGTCCGGTGCCAGCATCTTATACTAGCTGAGCTACTCCTTCAACTTCTTTCAACAAACCCTTTGCAAATGTGCCAGCTCCAACTTGTGCAAGTAGGTTAGCCTTTCACAAATATTTCTCAAAGGGTTTTCACTTGCACTCATCACATCACTCGATTCTAGCAACATATGTAAAGTTAGATCACTTAAGTGGCACTAGATAACTGATATGCAAATAAGTTTGCCCCTTTTGATAGTACGGACATCTATCATAAATCCGATTATGCACTTCTCTACATAACATTTGATCGGTGAAATAAAATGCCCTACAAATGTACCATTGCCTTACATATTTCATTTCATCTCCTTCAATGTTGATACAACATAAGCACCAACAACCATAAAAAATGGTATGATTCACTTTATATCATCATGTGACCTTATTGATTCATCGATCGCAACTTTGCTCGATCTTCACCATTTCCTTGGTTCATCAACGTCAAGTCTTAGCTCAAGTTTTCCCACTATGTACGGTTTGTCGCTTTAAAGCCTCTGACTTGCCCTTCACGCTTGTAACCGGTTTATCAAGTTAAGTCTTTTCTTGATCTTCTCCACCTAGTTATATGACTCCATATCATGTCTCATATGCAATGAGCTCCTTTATTACATGTGTGAGCATTGCAACATATCATGCCATTTTTATCTCCATGGCATAGGTTGCTCACACTTAGTGTACCTGTCGATTAATCACCTATATATCTCACAAAAACACATTTCAACCCATCTAGATGGTCACTCAATTACCAAAACCAAACAAGGATCTTTCACCAAGTCAACCATAAGGGATGTAAATCAAACTTTCACCATTATTCATGGAGGTTAATTATGCTTCATAAAAAATATAGAAATAAATTTTCAAAAAGTTATCCAAATATTTTTTCTAGAGTAAATATGCATTAAAAAAATACGAAGACCTAATTAAATTTTATAAAATTTGTTTTTAACTTGGAAACACGCTGCAGCAACCAACATCAGTCTGCATGTGAATTCTTAGCCTCTCGAACCGACTTCGGTGACTTGGCCGACAACAACCGAATGGATACGATCGCTTCCCTTTCGTCATCGCCGTTTTAGGTTTACACATGCAACGGTAGCACATGATTCAGCAGGGAGGCAAACTGGATAGGTTTAGGATTGGACTTTATGCATTTCCTAAAATGAAGATTTATATTATGGTGCCTACCTCAGAAAAATATAGCGCATGATTTTTTTTTTAAAAAAGAATGAAATTGGTTTCATAATTTTCTAAGTTGAAATAATTTTTTCTACCATTTTTCTAATACTAAATAAAATTTTAGTGTTTTTAAATACATAATTGTTCTAGACTTTTTTGCAAATTTATTTATAAAAATTTTAGGAGCGTGATTTTAGGAAAAATATGAAACTTGTTCCATGTTTTGAGTTAAAAAATTCTATTATTTTTCTAATATTAAATCAGATTTTAGTATTTAAAAAATGCATGTTTATTCTAGAAAAATATTTAGATATTTTTTGAAAAAAATCTCTAAATTTTTGTATAAGTCTAATTGACCCTCTTGAAGTCCTGAAAGTCCAATTTATCTTCCTCGTGGCTAACTTGGCACCATATATGAGGCTGATGTGGCGCCACGTCGGCTAAAATCACTCTTAAAAACCATCAAATAGGTAAATTGGGCGGTTTCAATAGTTGGAGGAGTTCAAAAAATGATTTATAGTTGAGGGACGTAAATAAGACTTATACAATAGTTGAGAGAGGTCAATTATTCTTCCCAATTCACTCGATGTCTAACCGGGTCACTTTTGAGAATGGACCGCTCGTTATCGGCCGTCCTACTTCTTTTTAATATGAGATCTTATTTGGTAGGACTTTTTTAAGGTTCCTCCAAAGTAGCTGGAGTTGTTTTGGAGTTTTTACAGTGAAAAACTTTTTTTTTATTTTAACAAATACAGTGACAAATGGTTTCATCCGTTCGCCACAGCTCTTCCACACGATTCCTGGAATCGGAGCCGACGCACATAAGAATGGCAACGGGGATGTACCTGTCGGGTATCGCCGGAACGTTCTCTTCCCTGCTACGGAGAATTCAATCCGTCCCCGTCTTCGTTAACTGTCTCGGGTATAGATTCTTGCCCATCCCCGTACCCGTCGGGCATCGGTCGGGTAATAGATACCCGATGGGTACTGCATACCCGATAAACAAGGACATTTGGGATCGCAGCTTTACGATCGAAGACGTTTCTTCTTCACCCGGGTATAAATGTCGGAGTCTCGGAGATACCGAGGAGAAGGAGCGAGGTTGCGAGGAGGACGAGCTAAAGTGACAGAGAGACCGAACCGAGGAAACGAGGGGCACGAGCGCTCATGAGGCAGATGTGCTTGTGCTGCTGCGGAGATGGTGAGGAAAAATTGAACTAGGGTTCCTAGAACACAAACTATATATATGATTGTTCAGATTTGGACCAAAATACTTATGTTGAGCTTCTTTGGGCCTAATACTCGCATGACAGCTCAAATAGTCGGGTTCCCCAACGGATAACGGAGACGGGTAAACAGGAAACGTTCCCGTACTCGCTATACCCGTCGGAAATGGATTCTTGCCCATTTAAATGCCCACGAGTAAAGATATGATCATATCCTATTTCCTAATAGATTAAATACCCGTCAGATATTAGGTATCGGAGTCTGTTGCCATCTTTAGACGCACGAGAGAAACTCTGCCGCCTAAAACGGCCTTCTTACTTTGAAGCTCCCACAACACACGCTGGGTGTTCAGTTCAGTTTATTCTCTCGCAGCCGAAATTACAAGTCGCTCGTAAAAGTCGAAAACCTGGACAAATTAAATAAAAAAGGAAAAAAACCCCGCGAAGCTGCCGACTGCGAGCGCGAGGCCGCCGTCCTTAGTCACCCTCTCATCTCAGCTGGATCCTCCGCCGCCGCATCCTCAGCTCGTTGTTGCCGCCACCACAGCGCTGGCCCTCCGTCACGGGCGTAGATTTGTTCCCCTTTTGCTGGTACAAGTAATCCCACTAGCCCTCGACTCTAGCTTCCATGGGCGGACTCCCTTGTTCTCAGATTTAGTTTTGTTCTCAGAACCAAAACCAAATCTTTCTTTCTCGCTATTCAGTCTGTCGCGGATTTTTGCCCTGCAACTGATCTGAATCTACCTGTGAATGGTCATTTTTTTGTTCTGCGCCCAAGATCGACATAAATTGACACCTCCAAGATGCAGCTGCAGTTTATTTTTCGAAATGTTTTGGGGTTCAACTGTAGGATCCATAGTTCGTCCGTCCGTGTCTGCATGACTCTTCGTTGTCAATTGCTTTCTGCAAACATACTCGCTTTGGGCAGATAGCTTAAGCTTGGAGCTCTTGATTATTTGTTGACTTTCTGTTCAACTATCCTGGTCGGCTAGAAATTTCAATGGTAGTCACTCCGTATTGTTGAGAGTAGCTCCAAATGGGTGGCGACTTGCTTTGCTGGCTGGAAGGGGGTGTATTATTGAACCTGGAAATCGGATGCATCTGGTATTGCTATCTGCCAATGGTCTATTGTTTGGATCTGTTTTTATTTTTTATTTTTTATAAGATTTGGATCTGTTTTCTTGATATGCACTGAACCAATATATTAATAAGGATTTTTTTGCCAATGCCGATTGCTGAACAATTTTTTTCGGTATTGATTACTGAAATTTCGGGCATAATAACAATAGAAGGCAACACATTGAAATATTTTGGAAATGAATATACTTTTGAAAATAGGTGTTTGCGATTTGGATGTTATTCATTCAAGGATTCATTAATTACAGCATTAACTAGTTACATTAATCTTGTCTGTTTTGGTAGGGCTGTGTATACTTTTCCCACCTCACAATTCCTCACCCCCTCTCTGCCAAATGGTTGCTGCCTCTTCGTGCAAGTGGTTGTGGAGTCGATCTTCATGCCTGGTGCAGCCAATACACTCGCAACCAGCAGCGTGGAAACCCTTACCTGTAGCAACTCATGGATCCTCACCATGGACTGGCCAGTGTCAGCACCATGCAGTCCCTTGCCATCACTAAGCGTGGGCAACTTCAATCGTTTCTGGAATGGGAGTCAGTCAGATTCAGAGGCATGTCTGTATCACCCTCGTCATTGGCAGAGGTGGCAGGGCTATCTCACTGCTGCTGTTCATCCAGGGACAAGTCAAGTTCCCTTCCTCTTCCAAGTTGGCATGTGTGATGTGGTGTTGGGTTCTAAATCCATGTCGTTAGCAGGATATATTTTATTCATTCTTGCTTTTGGTTTGAGAAAGCATGTGCTTTTGTGCAAAATCAATGCAAATTATCAAGTTTCGCTTCCTTCTTCCTAAGCTTCAGGTTGTTTTACACTTCTATATGGTTTGCTCATGCTTGGTCTGTTTACAGTCCTCCAAACAAATTGATTAGTTAGCTCAAGCTGTTTATGTCAGTGCTGATTTCCCATTCCCTTTACATTTGTGTCCTGGTCTAACCATACAATCTTAGAATTAAGAAAGATATAATGTTATTTATATCCTATTCTCTATGATCCTTGGTTTCTGGTGCTGTGGTTTCTTTGTCTATTTTAGCTTATCTGCAAATGTATTTGTATCAATAATGACTGAGAACAACATTGTTCAAGCTTATTCATTCATTATCTGTGTGATGCAGGCGTCCCCTGAATGGATTTTTTCACTGAGTATGGTGAGGGAAGCAGGTACAAGATAGAAGAGGTCATAGCAAAAGGAAGTTACGGTGTGGTTTGCTCTGCTTTGGACACTCACACTGGTGAAAAGGTTGCAATAAAGAAGATAAATGAAATATTTGAACATGTGTCTGATGCAACACGTATACTTCGTGAGATCAAGCTGCTTCGGCTCCTGCGACATCCGGATATTGTAGAAATAAAACATATTTTACTTCCTCCATCAAGGAGGGAAAACAACAACAACAACAAAGCCTTTAAATCCCAAACAAGTTGGGGTAGGCTAGAATTGAAACCCAGCAGAAACAATCAAGGTTCAGGCACGTGGATAGCTGTGTTCCAAGCACTCCTATCTAAAGTTAAGTCTTTGCGTATATTCCATTCTTTCAAGTCTCTTTTTATTGCCTCTACTCAAGTCAACTTCGGTCTTTCTCTGCCTCTCTTCACGTTACTATCCTGGCTTAGGATTTCACTATGCACTTGTGCTTCTGGAGGTCTCCGTTGGACATGTCCAAACCATCTCAACCGGTGTTGGACAAACTTTTCTTCAATTGGTGCTACCCCTAATCTATCACGTATATTATCGTTTCAAACGCGATCCCTTCTTGTATGACCGCAAATCCAACGCAACATACGTATTTCCGCGACACTTATCTGTTGAACATGTCTTTTCGTAGGCCAACATTCTGCACCATACAATATAGCAGGTCTAATCGCCGTCCTATAAAACTTGCTTTTTAGGTTCCGTGGTATCCTTTTGTCACATAGGACACCAGATGCTTGCCGCCACTTCATTCACCCTGCTTTGATTCTATGACTAACATCTTCATCAATATCTCCGTCTCTCTGTAGCATTGATCCTAAATATCGAAAGATATCCTTCCTAGGCACTACTTGACCTTCTAAACTAATATTTTCCTCCTTCCGAGTAGTAGTGCTGAAGTCACATCTCATATACTCAGTTTAGCTTTGATCTGAAAGATAGGCCAAGTGCAGAGGAGGGGTTTTTTTTTTTTTTGAATAATCTGCTTGTTTTCCTATCAAATAGCAGCATCTGTCCTCTGAATGTTAACATCTAATTGACCTTATACATTCAGGCCCTTGCTGATCCATATTTCAAGAACATAGCCAATGTGGATAGAGAACCATCAGCACAGCCTGTGACAAAGCTGGAATTTGAGTTTGAGAGGCGGAGGATTACCAAAGAAGATATAAGGGAACTCATTTACAGAGAAATTCTGGAGTATCATCCAAATATGTTGAGAGAATTCCTTGAGGGGACCGAGTCAACTGGTTTCATGTACCCAAGGCGTGTTGTCATGCCAAGTTTTTTTTCTCTCATTGCATCAAAATATGACTGAAGTCCTGTCAGTGGGGTGTGTGTGTGTGTTGTAGCTCCTATTAATGCAATGATGCACAGCTTCCCTGCATGTTCGTTCAAAAATATAAATTTAGACTGTCTAGTTCTTTGTTAAACACTCTTATACGTTTTTATCTTGTTATTACTGCTATTTTTTTTTTAAAAAAATGAATACTAGTATGGCACAGTTAGGCGCATACTACCTCCATCCCAAAAAAAAATTCTGATGTTTAAGTTTTGTCTAAAGTCAAACTATCTTAAGTTTGACCAAGTTTATAGAGAAGGTCCACATAAGAAATGTACTATGCAAATATTATCCATGATGAATCTAATGGTACTTATTTGGTAATATAAATATTGTTTATTTGTATAAATTTGGTCAAAAATAAGATAGTTAATAGTTTGACTTAGGACAAAGGGTAATAATTGGTACTTAACTGTTTTGCAGATGTAATGAATAATTGGGGAAAAGTAATTGCAGGAAACTACAGATTACAAATGAACATTTTGGTGTACCATGCATATAATTTTAAACTCAATTTATTTGGAGAGTAACAAACAAAGATCAGAGTAGACATATATATTTTGTTCTGTTGAAGTGGGAGGGGTGATGGTTGATTGAACTGGACTCTGCTGCATCATTCGACTAAACTGAATTGCATTACTCTGCTTGCAGTGCTGTGGATCATTTTAAGAAGCAATTTGCATATCTTGAAGAACACTACGCAAAGGGATCAACAGCAGCTCCACCTGAGAGGCAACACAACTCTCTTCCAAGGTAATATTTCCGGCTGCGGCTTTTGGGACCGCGACTCCTAAACTCGCGTTGACGGGATAGGCGACATCCGGCTACGGCTCTTGGGACCGTGACTCCTAAACTCGCGTCGACGGGATAGGCGACATCCGGCTACGGCTCTTGGGACCGCGACTCCTAAACTCGCGTCGACGGGATAGGCGACATCCGGCTACGGCTCTTGGGACCGCGACTCCTAAACTCGCGTCGACAGGATCGGCGACATCCGGCTATGGCTCCTGGGACCGCGACTCCTAAACTCGCGTAACGGCTTCCTGAATTAACTAAAACTAACTCTTTCGATCCACGACGAGCACTGACGCCTAGGACTACTTGCGGCTCCACCATACCCGATCCCACGGCGCGCACCGACACCAAAGATCGAACTCTGTTGCATCCAAAACTAAGCTATTTCCGTTCGCGGCGCGCACCGATGCTAGGGCTTGTTTCAAAACTAAAAACTTCCTCGCCCGATCCTCGGCGCGCACCGACGCCGTGATCAATAAGTTCTGTCTCAATCCAATCCCCGCGCTTAAAAAACACCTCGGCTGCACAACGACGCCATGGTTAAACAAAATTACGTCTTAAAACTCAAAAAACACGCGCACCCACAGACACCACACAAAGAACCCCCAGCCGGTTTCGCCCGAACCACCCGGGGGCTCGGGGGCTACACCCGCAGGTGCGCTCGCGCGCACCTGCTAGGAAACGAAAAAAATCCCCCGGATGATTCGGCTCGAGTCGCCCGGGGGCTTGGGGCTCCTGTCGAGTTCATAAACCCGGAGTCCCTCGAGGACCGGCTTCCACGCCCGGGCTCGGCCCAGGAGAGCAACATATAATTCCTGGGCCGGCCCAAAAAACTAAAACACAGCGGGCCGGAAGGGTAGTCCGGTTGTCGACCGGAGGGACTACCCTTAAGAAGCAAGTGCCCGTTCGTCAACTTCTTCGACCCACCTCTCCGACCGGAGCACTCGCTTCAGGCACCCGCCGTCTCAAGCAGTCTCCAATCGGAAGGCTTGGTCCAAAACGCTGCTTCCGACTCCGACCCCGCGACCGGGGCTCGTGGGAACCCTGCTCACCGCTCTTCTCCGACCGGCGCACTGAGAGCCGACTGTGGCCATCCGATCGGGGACACCCCACTCGGAAGGAACCAGAAGACATGTGGAGAAAGGCAAGGCATGGCTCATAAGTCAAAACCACTGTACCAGGGACCATACCCTGCACGAAACAGTGCTCTGCAGCCACCCTGACACAAAGTATTGTAGGGGCCGCTAAAAACTCCCATATGGTAAGCCCCCCCGCGTGTCTCTGGACATCGATCGCAGTATGGGCTCCAGGATTTGCCATACCGGGTGAACATAGCGCGACTCCTCACATGCCACCAGGCATCAAGAAGTATTTTGCAGGTACCAGCGTCATCCTTTCTGAAGAAGATAGCTCGACCTCCTGTGCACATCTGACATCCTACAACGACATCGATAGTATTGGGAGGCATCAATCATTATCCAGTTTTCATTATCGTAGGCAGCAAGGCTTAGAAACATCCGTACTCTCTTCCCCTCACCTGTAAAACCATCCCCTTTATCTATAAAAAAGGATGCGCTCCCTCCAACAAGAGAGAGATCGACTTCTCATGCCCAGACTCACTAGATCGACATCAACACTCCCAACCGCAGGACCACCCAATTCCGACCGCGACCCTTTCGGTCGGAGCCAACCGAACCTCTTGTACACCCCCTCCTTTCTCCTTTTCGTTTGTAACCCCACTACAGACTTCGGGCACCTGGGCTCGGGAATAAAGTCACCGACCGACCCACACTGGACGTAGGGCACGTTGTCTGAACCAGTATAAATCCCGTGTCATTGAGTGCTAGGCCACCTCCGATCATAACGTACAGCAAAACTACAAGTTCTGCACCGACAGAAAGCATCTATACGCCCATAATCAAATAGGGTTAAACTTCAAAAGGAACTTGTTCCTGCAGCATGCACACATCTGAGCTCATGGGCCAGTAATAAGCAAGTTGTCTTGGATGGGTCACACATATGTTCGTAACTGAGAGACTAATTTTATTTTGTTTACCTTTTCATTATATCAAATTTAAATTTGAATGTTTTGTTCCAAAAAGCTCTAGAATTTTGTGTCATGCTAGTAACCTTTCAGTCGGATCTGATATTTTCTCTAAAATAGAATACTGAACACTGCACCCTGTCACCCACCTCACTTTCTTGTTTTGACCCCTTGGGATCCCTTTCAAGTCATCCTGAGCTTGTCACCATGCTAAACGTAATGGGCTAAAATGGCTGTGTGCTAAACTAGTGAGATGAATTTGTTTATCAATTATTTGTGCACTTTGGTATCTACTTTTGTTTGTCAATGGTTTTACCACTGGTGTTCTGGACAATTGATCCATGGCAATAGGTTCTTATCTGTTTTGTTGGGAATTATAGATTTTCTGTATTAAATTATATCCTGGACTTGTTTTTTCTAATGAAAAATTTTCTTTTCTCTTTAGTGGATTTTTCTGTTATTTCTCATTCATTTTGGGTTACTTCAAATGGCAGGTGGTGCTTCAAGGCCTGCTAGAGTGGTTGGTTCTGCAATGCGATATGGTAACAGTTCATCATCTGCTGCCTACCAATATGAACAGAGAAGGACAGCTAAAAACCCAACAATTGGTGCTACTGGTGTTTCACCTAGGGGCTCATACTCCAGAACAATTCCTACCTGCAAGAGCGAAACAAGCGAGGCTGACAGGATTGATGCAAGCCAAACTGGACAGCCAAAGCCATACATCCCAAACAAACTACCTACTACAGTAGATGGCCGGAATGGTAACTGGTAGGTTTACCTGCAATTTGCCAGCAAACTTAACAAAATATCTGCAGATCTCTTCATATGGTATCTCTGAGACATCCAGACACAGTTAAAGATGACATCCTGTACAGAGTGAACATTTTTCTGGGACAGTCTGAGCTGAACTGTAATTCAAGCAGGCTTGATGGGCTGCTTGGTTCCATGTAGATTTGGCCTTCGCTAGCTGATTGATGATTCAGATTAATCATGTACGGTGTATAGTAAAAGCAGCGGCGAAGCCACAGTGCATGTGTCGGGGTCATGCGACCCCGATAACTTTGTACGAATCAGTGGAACCCCGCGTATTCCGGCCAGCTACGACCCCATCAAATTGAGTTCATGAATCTGTGCGACCTCGGCAGCAGTTTAGTCTAGATTCGCCGCTGAGTAAAAGTATTGTGGTAGGCAGCAAGAGGCTGCTAGCCTGCTACTGACATAGCTTTGTTCTTGAAACTATACACGCTGTCTGATCGTTTCTGTAACATGTAACATTGAGATTGAATTCGTAGAAATATTGTTTCTTGTAGCTTTCGATTCAAATTTAGTAACAATCAACTATTTGTTTTTACAATGGAATCTTAGAAGACGTCAATTTGTGTACTTGTATCAAGCTTTCTCTGGAACCTATGGTTGTAATTTATAACGAATTGTGTGCGGGGCGAACGGTAAGTGACGTTCAATAAGTAGCAAAGGGCGGTGTTTCTTGTGACTTATGAGAACATTGCTCGGGCCCCTTTTACAAATCGATTGAAGTCGAAAGATAGCACTATAGCAGGTTTCAGATCGGCATTATACCTACCTATAAAAACCCAAACCCCCCTTACTTCTCTCCAATTTCTGATTTTGTAGTCCCTATTATCCCATAGATTATACCTGTCTAAAGAAGATATGTGCGTTATTGCACTAAGAGAGAAGAAACGGCAAATAGCCGGTTACCACCTCACATGATCATATACGAGCAAAATAAGGCCATGTTTGGTTTTCTAGTCAATGGACTAAAGGTTTTAGTCCACTTTAGACCATGAACTAAAAGTGGACTAAAGTGATGTTTGGTTCCTTGAACTAAAATAGATAGACGGAAATAAATAAGAGGCATGTGTGTCCCCAACATCTTTTAGTCTATTTTAGTCCAGTTTTATGGACTAAAGAACTAAAGAATTTTAGTCCACTTTTAGTCTAAATGTTTGACTGTTTAGTCCAACTAAAATATAGATTTTAGTCCAAAATGCTTTAGTCCATGCGAACCAAACACCCCCTAACCCCCTCTTTCTTCTCTCATCACGGTACACACGCTATCAGGCATAGAAACCATCTAGAAAGGAAGAAAAAAAAACTGTCAGGAATCATATTTCCAATAGGAATAACTCGTCGGGATGGCTGTCAAGATATTCCTGACTTTTTTGTGACGGTTGGCCATAAAAAAAATAATTCCTGATGGTTTTGTTTTGATCCGTCAAACCTTAGTTTTGTGAACATAACCGTCAGGAAAACAAAACCAACAGAAGTTCTGATTATTTTCTTGACATGAGCGCCAATATGATAAATGACCCGACCAGTAGGAAACCCAAATGCTCTAGAAGTACAATTTATACAACCATTAATCCAATAATTGTAACTGATGGATACACTCACAAATAGACATGTTTGTGCCTTAACCTATTATCTATCAAAAAGTATGTTATTCATCACATTCACATGCCATCGAAATACAAATGTTTGTGACTGATCAGTACATATTATTTGATCCCGACAATAGGAATTCAACAACATGACAACTCCTATACTATATGTTCACATATTACACAAGTCCAGCCCTATCTATATCAGGTTTAGAGGAGCATAATACTAAGTAGACAAAAGATGTTAAATGCACCCTTTGTCTTTTCATTCCAGATTAACGATGATGCCCCAATTGTCTTAGGCCTCGTTTGGTTGAGCTGTGGCTTTTGAAAAGGCTACCGTGAGCTGTGGGCTTTGAAAAAGTGACTGTGGAAAGAGTAGAAGACCGACTGTTTGGTTGAACAACTGTGGCTTAAAAGCTGTTGTCAGTGGACCTACATGTCATACATGGCCCACATGCCATTCACTTCTCTCTTCCTTGTCTTCTCCAGCATGCTGCCGTTCATCCTGGATGAGGCCGCCGGCGCCGGCCGCCCAGCCACCATGCTGCGCGCTAGCTCGAGGGAGAGGCAGCGAATCTGTTGCTCGTAACTGTAGGAGGTACGAGATGGCTTTCCGGATCTCGTGACCACAGCGTGCTTAGGCTGGTGGCCGCGAGGGACGGCGCGCCGGAGAGGACGGGGCTGCACCACCGGAGCCAAGGGAGCGACTGGGAGATGCGCCGCCGCGGCCTCTTGGAGCGGGATGCGACTGGAAGATGCGCCGCCGCCTGGAGCGTGGCCTCGTCCTGGAGCCTGGGGTACCTCGCCGGCCGCTGCGGATAGGGCAGAGGGTCACCGGCCGCTGGGGATAGGGCGAGGGTCGCTGGCGGAAGAAGAGCTCGCGTCGCCGGCGTGGGGAAGGAAAGGTTGCGGACGGAAACAATGGAAACAAAACCAAACGGTACCTACGTAAGCAGTGGCAGGTGGGAAAAACAGAGGAGGAGCTCCTTTCAGTAGACAAAAGCTGCTTTTGTTCTAAAGTAGTTTTGGCTTTTGGATTTTTTTGGTTGGCTTTTGACTTTTACAAAAATAAAAACAGGTTAAAAGCCCAATCAAAGGGGGCCTTATTGCCAACTTGCCAATCTCTGTAATGAGAACCAAAAGCTTCATTTTTAGCATGAGATAACTGAGTAACCGACAAGGACAATTCAACTTTAGTTGATTATAAAAATTATCATGGGATGCAATACATATTGGTCAATTACTGATTTATGGGCCAAATACCAAAGCTGACGAGTTTTCTTAAAGGCTAAATGATGTTTAATGATGATGTAGGTTAATCGATCTCATATTCAGTTCGTGATGGTTTTTGAATTTTCTGACGGTTCTTCCACTACTGTCAGGAATTATATAGGTCTTTTCTTCAGTTTTGTCCACCCAACAGCAGTTCATGTCGGTTTTTAGAAAACCATCAGCGATAACCAGAACCGACCAAAATAATCCTAAGTCTGGTAGTGACAAAAAACTTACATACACTCATCTCTATAGAAACACAGTACTCATATACTCTACTCTCTCTATAAAAGCACATACTTATATACTCTACTCCATTTGCAACTTTGAAAAATTGAGCCAACAGCTGTTAAGATTGATGAAGTCAGTTTCATGTGGGTTAAATCCTGTAGTAAAAATTCATACTAACCTATGGTTTCATGCAAGCATGGCTTGCCAAGCAGTATAAATTAATAGCCTTTGTCCAGTTAGTCTATCCAGGTGAGATCCACTATATAGACGATATGATTTGCTGCTTTACTGTCGGACGAGTTGGTTTAGAAAAATTAAGTACAGAGCAGTGCTAGCTATGAAGAATGGCTCCACGTGGAATGAGATCGGTCCCTTGACGCAGTCGAAACAAACTCGTAGGTTCGATATTAGGATCAAATGGCTCCAGAACCGGTCTTTGTGACGCAATCCAAACACATGGAAAATAGACGACATATATATCTCACTTTCGCCCTGCCTTATTTTCCGTTGAGCTTGTCAAGGAGGCCCTAATACATCTCTCTTAGAAATTACTATTGGTAGAGTGGTACTACCTCTATGAAAAGAATGTAATTCTAGCTATATCTTTAGTCCGACTTTCTAAAGTTTGATCAAATTTATAGAAACTAGTATTAATTAATATTTATATATCACAAAAGAGGTATACGACAAAAATATATTTAAGAAGAAATCCAATAGCACTTATTTGATATTCTAAATAGATATTTCTTTTACAAATAGTTTGATTTGATACTAGAGTTGTTTCTTTTCCAAACAGATGGGAACCAATCTGGGCCATGTAAAAGAGTTGGTGTGGCGGTCTGGCTTACCAAGCACTTCTAGGTCCTCAGAAATATCGCAGACACAAAAACTTACCATCCTAGAGTTCCATCGGGTCCTCACGGCGCCGCCAGAGTCAATGGACTACGGCCGGATCGACGTACCGGGCTTCCTCCTTGGAAGCCAGGGAGTCACCGGGGCGCTTTGCATGGCGGACTCGCGAGGCAAGGAGACGGTGGATGGGTCAGAGAAGGAGATATCGGAGCCTAGCCTAGAGGAGCGGCTTGAAAGCCTTAAGCTGCAAGAAGAAGAGGAAGAGGATCTGGATTTCTGTGGAGAATTTGAGGAGTTAGTAAATGACGTTCGTTGGCTTGCCCTTTTTAGGGTTCATACGGCGAAACCCTTCAGCCATGCTGCATTGTTTGGTGCCATGAGGATTGCTTGGGTGGCGGCAAAAGAGGTTACTTCCAAAGTTCTTGGTTGTAATATATTCTTAGTCCAACTCCACTGTCTTGGAGATTGGACAAGGGTGATGGATGGAAGCCCATGGTTGTTCAGGGGAGCGGCGGTAGTGATGGAAGGGTATGATGGATTCTCGAATGTGAATTCTTACAAGCTTGACAGGATTCGAATCTGGGCACGTATCTAGGGTGTTCCAGAAGGGTTAATGAAGAAGAAGGAACTTGCAGAAAAGGTTGCGAAGAAGGTGGGTGATCCTATTATAGTGGTGGTGAATGAAGGGAAGATAAATCCGACAACTTACCTCCATGCCAAGGTTTGGCTCGCTTTGAGCAAACCCCTAGTGCGGATGGTCCCGACCACTTCAAATGAGAGGATGATGTACTTGGTACAGTATGAAAAGTTGTCGGCCTTTTGTTTCCATTGTGGACACTTGGGACATGAGGTGATGGAGTGCGGAGATGGTGTACACCGAAGAGATAAGTGTGAATGGGGTGACTGGCTGAGGGTTCCCTATGCGCCCTTGGCGACAGGGCGAGATGGAGGTGGTAGGGGTCATGGTCGTGGAAGAGGCCGTGGGCATGGAGGAGGACGAGGAGACTGGGTGGAGGATGATGAAGAGGAGATGGATATTTCACAGGGGGAGGATGACGGCCTGGATGTCGATTCTAGGAAAAGAGATGTCAAGAGGTGGGAGGTAGAGGGCGTGTAGCTCAGCAGGTCAATTGCTAGAACACACTCCCCAGCTAGATGTTAACACGAGCCCTTTGAAAGAGCAGGAGAAAAAAAAGATTGAGGAGAAGCATGACGAGAATGCAACAAACAATTCTAATGCAAGATTGGCGCACTCCCTTGAGGAGAGTGATTGGGCACAATGAAACTCCTAGCCTGGAACTACCGTGGGCTCGCAAGTGCCTGGGCAGTACGAGCGCTTCTGGATCTACAGAAGCGTGAGAGACCCGATGTGTTTTTCCTATCTGAGACACATTTGGGAAGAGCTAAGGCAGAAGAATTGAGGAGGAAATTACAATTTGATTACTTCATCATTTTTGAAAGTGATGGGCGAAGCGGTGGACTACTGATGTTATGGAGGATAAAGAGACATCAATCCATGCGCAAGATGTCTCTGAGTATTACATTGATGTAATGGTTGATGATGGAAAGGATGGAGACTCACTGGAATTTATGGTGAGCCGCGTTGGGAGCACAAAGACGAAACTTGGGAGGCTTTGAGATCTCTCCATGGGAGGATGGATAAGCCGTGGATGGTGTTAGGAGATTTCAATGAGATTCTTTTGCATCATGAAAAGGAGGGAGGGAGACCGAGAGAACAATGTCATTTGCAAGCGTTCAGAGATGCTCTAGCTGATTGTGCACTCTAAGATATGGGTTATGTTGGTGACATTTTTACTTGGCAAAGGGGGAGAATAAGAGAAAGGCTTGATTGGGGGGTCTCAAACGCATAGTGGAATTCTCTCTTTGCTACTGCACGTTTGGAGAATGATGGTATGCTCAAATCAGACCATTGACCGCTGATTGTCGAGACTGAAGTGTGGGCGATTTTGATGTTAATGCAAGGTGAGGTCCTAGATGCTTTGAAGCATGGTGGCTTAAGGAGGAGACGGTAGAGGAGATGGTACAGGCGGCCTAGGCACGTGTAATGTCCAGAGGAGAGGTGCCTACTTTTTTTGCAAAAAACCAGACAAGTGCATGAAGAGCTATGTCTGGGATAAAAAGGTGTTGAAAGGGCCGGTCAATCGAATAAAAAAGATGCAAAAAGAGCTGGAAGATATTGGAAGGGGCCCTTGACCGATGACAGCATTGCTGCCCAAAGGAGCTACTGGTCCATCAAGAACTCCTAATGGAGCAGGAGGAGCTGACTTGGTTACAACGTGCCTGTGCTAATTGGCTAAAGCATGGTGACCGAAATACCAAGTTCTTTCAACAATTTGCCTCTAGTCAAAGGAAGAGAAATTTGATTACTGGCCTGGTTGATGAACAAGGGGTGAGACAAGAGGACAGCGATATCATGTGCTCTAAGGGGCAAAATTATTTACCCATCTATTTCAGTCTGAATTGCATGAGTTTGATGAATCAATCTTGGACTCGGTAAAGGTCAAAGTCACGCCTGATATGAATCGGAGCCTTCTAGCTCCATTTACTGCTGAAGAAGTCAAAAAGGCGTTGTTCGATATTGGAGATTTGAAAGCCCTAGGTCTGGATGGTTTGCATGTAATTTTCTTTAAACGGTTCTGGTCAATGTTAGGGGATGACCTGACAAAGGAAGTTTTAGTAGCAGTGAACACAACAAAAATTCTAGAGGGCTAGAATGGCACCACTACTGTTATGATTCCAAAGGTGGATAATCCAGACAAGGTAGCTTAGTTCCGTCCTTTCAGTATTTGCATTGTGGTGTACAAAGTTATTCAAAAATGCTCTCTCGCAGGATGAAGAGAATTCTACCTGTGATTATCAGTGATCATTAGAGCGCTTTTGTCCCAGGTAGATTAATTATTAATTATATTTTGATTGCGTATGAATGTATTCATGCTATTAATAGAAAATAAGGGAAACGTGGGCTGTGTGCAATTAAGTTGAATATGCATAAGGCGTATGATATAGTTGAATGGGGTTTTTTTTGGAGATCATGTTAAAAATGGGTTTTGATGCAAGGTGGGTGTCTCTTATTATTTCTTGTGTGACTTCTGTCAGATATATAGCTCGATTTAATTCATTGGAGATAGGAATATTTACACCTATGAGGGGAATTAGACAAGGTGAAAGGTCCTAAATGGCTAGAGGGGGATGAATAGCCTATAAAAATTTCTACAAGATTACTAGAGCAAATTGATTAGTACAACAAATGTCAATTGCAAGTTTTGCTCTAGCTCTACTAAGTGTTGCAAGCCACCTATCCAAACAATCTAGTAAATTATGATCTCTATGGCCCACAATGGCTATGTCACTACTTCTATACTAGTTGAGCTAGCTAGTCAACTAATTACAACTAAAACAACTAATCTAGCTACACAACTAGTCACTACTCAAACTACCACTACACAAGATATATCAAAGAATGTAATACAAGTGGTAGTGATGTATACCGATCGTGGCAAGAGATATATCAATCACAATGAATACCAAGGGAGACAATGAACCAATTGACACATGATTTTTCTCCTAAGGTTCACTTGCTTGCCGGCAAGCTAGTCCCTGTTGTGTCGTCGACCGTTCACTTGGTGGTTCGTGAGCTAATAGGCGTACACAAGCCTAGCCTTACACAAAGGTGCCGCAAGAGCCTACACAAATGAGGGTACTCACCAACACGAGCAATCCACTAGAGGTTCTTTTGGTGCTCCGCCGGGGAATAAGCCCAAGAACCCCTCATAATCACGATCGGGAGTGGCCACGAACAATCACCAACTCGTGCCAAGACTCAACAGCCGCTCCAAGCTGTCTAGGTGGTGGCAACCACCAAGAGTAACAAGAAAACCACAACAAATTGATCCCCAAGTGCCACTAGATGCAATCACTCAAGCAAATGCACTTTGGATCACTCCCAACTCATTTGGATGATGAATCAATCAAGAGAATGAGTGGAAGAGGTTTGGCTTAGCTCACAAGGATGCAACAATGATCAAAATGTCCAAGAGAGTGAGCTAGAGCTAGCCAAGTTCTATTTATAGAGCCCCAAGGGCTCAAGTAGCCGTTATCTCCTTGGGGGCGTCCGGACCAAACTCTCCGGGTTCGGACCCCTCTAGCGGCCAACTAGCGAGCGCCACGCGCCCCCATATTTGAAAGTAGCCATTGGTCCAGACCAAGCCACACCCTAGTCCAGAGCTGTCCAGGAAGCTCACCGAGCGTGTTTGGTCCAGACCAAACTCCACAGGTCTAGATCACTTTGGTTAGTCTCTGTCTTTGCGAAATAATTCTTCGGACCCGAGGCATGGTCTAGACGGTCAACCAGACCGAGTTCGGAGCGAGCCTCACTGTCCCTCGTTGTGCCATGTGGCCAGGGTTCCCAATCGGACTGAGGCACATTGGTCCGGACGCCCCACGCCACCAGGGTTCGGACCCTACGCCACAACATAGGGTACATAGGGTTAGGTTTCAGAGCCATGAAGCATGGTCTAGAACCACCTAGACCCTAGGGTACTCTAGAGCCCCTATCTCCTCCTTTTCTAACTTCTTTCTCCAACCCTTATGCATGTGTGCCAACTCCAAGTATTCCAACACATGTTTACGTGAGTTAGCAACATTTTCAAATCATTTTCAAGGGTTTTAAGTTAGCACACTCGGTCCTAATGCATATGCATGAACAATGTCACCAAGTGGCACTTGATAACTGCTTTAACCATGATTTTTCCCTCTTCATAGTACGACTATCTATCCTAAATCCAATCACACCCTCTATGGTGTCTTTTGATGTTCCAATATCTTCTTGTCATTTTTTCCACACTTCCTTTTTCTTTTTTCTTTTTTCGTCTTACCATTACGGAATTAATTTCTTTTTGAAGATTAAGAAAGAGCCGAAATAGCTTGAAATAAATAATCATTGTTCCGATGGAACCTTCTACTTATAATTGACCATTGATACACGGTATAAACATAGCCTTAATGAATTAATTGACTTCTTTTACTTATTAAAATACAATTAAAATTCAAATACAAAATCAAAAATCAGACCTGTTAGCATTCTAAGGTCAAAAGTATAGTTTAAATTAAAGTAAAAAAATTGCTTTATGTATACTTAAATCATATAAATAGGGGTAAACGGGGTCTCTGATGTTTCATAGAAATTGTTTGTTATGTCAGAATCAGAAGAAACTAATTCTGTATGGAGAAACAAAATATCTCTCATTTTCGACGCGAATAGATTTTTTTTTGGTGAAACAAAAATGTCCCTATCAAATATACCATTGCCTTGAGCCCATTTTTGTTTTTTTCTTCTCTTTCTTCTTTTCCAAGTTGGAGCACTTGATCTCATCTTTTGGGCCACCTCCATCATCATGGTTGCCATCTTGCTCCACCACATGGACTTGGACCACCCTAACTCATCTATAGACTTAGAAAAAGGGCTAGTCCAATAGATTTCATCAATTAGCCAAAACCAAACTAGGGCTTTCACAAGGGGTCCCCCTATCCCCTTATCTCTTTCTCTTTGTTGCAGAAGGTCTATCAAGTATGATCCAACAAGTGGAGGAGAATGGAGAGTTGGAAGGGATCAGAGTATGCAGAGATGCCCAATGGTTTCCCATCTTTTATTTGCTAATGATTCCTTAATTCTTATGCATGCTGATAAAAAGAATGCCGACTATCTGAGGAATCTATTGGACATATATTGCCAAAACTCAGGTCAATTATTAAGTGCAAGCAAGTCAAGTATTTTCTTTTCTAGGAATACAGAGCCGGATATAAAGTTGGAGGTATGTGAATCTTTGAATATTATGACTGAATCTCTCAATGATAAATATTTGGGTTTGCCTTCATTAGTGGGGGCAGATAGAAGCGATTGTTTTTGACATCTCATTGATAGAATTGTTAAGAGTTAGTGGATGGAAGGATAAATTGTTAAGCATGGGTGGAAAGGAGGTCTTAATTAAATCCATTGCCCAAGCCATGCCAACTTATGTGATGATGGTTTTCAAAATCCCAAAAAAATATGCAAAGGGATGACAGATGCTATATCGCATTATTGGTGGGGTGACGACGATGAAAAAAGAAGGATTCATTGGCAAGCTTGGTGGAAACTCTATGTACCGAAGGGTAAAGGCGGCATGGGTTTTAGGGATTTCCACAGTTTCAATCTGTCCATGCTTGCAAAACAAGTTTGGAGACTTTTATGTGAACCAGAGTCTCTTTGTGCATGGGTATTGAGAGCAAAGTACTACCCTGATGATAAATTGCTCTAGGCGAAGATGAAAAGTGGGAGCTCATTTACATGGCAGAGTGTGCTAGCGGGCTTAGATTGCTTCAAAAAGGGGTATATATGGCGAGTGGGAGATGGCACATAGATAAAAATTTGGGATGATAATTGGATCCCAAGCAGTTGAAAGGTCCCTAGTTTGGTTTTGGTAATTGAGTAACAACCTAGGTAGACTAATGTGTTTAATTGTTAGATACACAGGTGATTAATCCATAGGTACACTTGTGTGAGAAACTCATATCATGACGGTGAAGATGGCTTGCATTTGTTGCAAGGCTCACACATGTGATGAAGGAGCTTATTGCATATGAGACATGACATGGAGTCATGTGACTAAGGTGGAGAAGATCAAGACAAGACTTAGCTTGATGGACCGATTGCAAGTGTGAAGGGCAAGTTGAGTGATGACTTGGCATCGATGGACCGAAGCAACGGTGAAGAGCAAGTGAGGTCAAGATCGATGAACCAATATGGTCACGTGATGATATGAAATGGATCATATCATTTGTGTATGGTTGGTGCATGTGTTGCATCAATACCGGAGGAGATGAAATGGAATGCGCAAGGCAAAGGTATATTTGTAGGGCATTTTATTTCACCAGTCATAGGTGTGTAGAGAAGTTTATGACCGGGTTTAGGATAGATGGCCATACTATCAAGAGGGGTAAACTTATTTTTTATCGGTCATCTAGTGCCACTTTAGCGATCTAACTTTGCATACGTGTTAGGATCGAGTGGCATGGTGAATTAAGTGACTATTCCTTTGAAAAAAAATGTTTGTGAAATGCTAACACACAAGCACATGGTGAACACTTGGTGGTGTTAGCACATTTGCAAAGGTGATGATAATGGAGAAGAAAACTGTGCTAAAGTGAATGGAGGAGAGCACACTTGCATTGCAAAAGAGAGAGGGAGCCTTGTGTGCGCTCGGCTTCTCTTTCATTGCATTCACTTTGAGAACGGTAAAAATAGATGAGCATTGCATGCACTCTAAGCCAAAGAGAGGGAGTGTGTGGCTGCATGATTGCTTTGTTGACCAAGTGAAAGGATGCACCGCATGAAGTGAAAGAAACAAGTGGTCGTGGTGACCAGACGCTGGGTCCGGGATGACCAGACGCGTTCGGTCAAGTGACCCAAGGCGAAGGCAGCTAGCTGGGTGCGACCAGACGCTAGCTCAGCTAGGTGGCCAGACGTGCACCTAATACTATTCATGGGATGGCACAGAGGTGGCGTTGTGATCATACGTAGGGGTGAGTCCGGTCACCAAGGACCGGACGCGTCCGATCTTGGAAAAGAGGCTCTAGGAGCTCTCTGGACTTGACCGGACGCTGTGGCGTCGTGAGCCCGGTCATGACTTGCATGTGTGTCTGATCATGTGTGTGAGCGCTCCAAGGGCTACATTCAAATGGTCATGACACATGGCAGCATCGGAGTGACCGGACGCATGTGACCGGACGCGTCCGGTCTCTATGCATGTGCGTCCGGTCGATGCGCAGAAAAGTATAACGAGTATTTTTGGCCTTTGGGCTATAAATAGAAGGGGGTCTGCAACACAAGGAATTTGTTATTTTTATAGCTCTTAAACTATCTAGCCTAAACTCCTGAAATTTTTACCAGACATCAACCATCACCTGAGTAGCATTCCATGAAAATTTCATATTTATTTCAGCAATACAACTGCAATTATGAAAAAGACAAGTACAACTAGTATTCAAAACCTAACCTGCATAAATCTATTTTTATAGCAAAATCTTTAAACTGAAACATGCCATATTATAGATCTAATGCATATATAATTTCACAAGGATTCCAAAAAGTCCACATTTATTATTTTATGATTTTTCTACTAATTATTACGATTTTCTAAAGTTTAGCACAAAAATTTGCAAAAGAAAAGATTAAACCGAAAAAAGGAAAATACTTTTGCATTGGGAACCCTGGAGATCTCACAAACCAACTAAGCCCATATATGTAAATATATGTGTCTTGCATCTATGCAAAGTGAACACATCAAAAAGCTTCTATTTACGATTGACCCCCTCTTCTTCAACCTCACGCACAGAGCAGAGAAGGGCCGACCAATAGGGGGGCGTCGGTCATTGGCGATGGCTAGCCAGGGTAGGGCCCGCACCTGGCCATAGCTGGCCTTGGCCTGACCACGGCCGCTGGTGGCGGTCTGGTGGCGGTGGTGGCTGCGGGGTAGCTCTGGCGACTGCGATGGTCGGGGAAGCGGCATGCCATGGTGGAGGATGGAGAAAGGAGCGGCGGGGAGGAGCGAGCAGCATGGTGTGGTGCAGCAGAGGGGCAAGGCGGTGGTTGGGAGGAGCTTTGCTGCTTGGCAATGGCGGCCATGGCCATGGCGCTGGCAGCAGAGCGGAGGAGGAGAATGGAGAGGGCAGGGGGCAAAGCTCGGGGTCGGCCTCTCCAAAACAACGAGCGAGGACGAGGTGGCGCACATGCAGCAAGCACGCGAGACCACGCGACGCTCAGCCCTGCACACGGTCGGCCATGAAGGCCACGCAACACGGATTCAAAAATTCCAATTCTACCCCAAAAGTGCGACTGAACATCAATCTTTCTCCTTTCATAACTCCAAATCCGTTAAGTTTTGGCATAAGATGTAGTAACAAATGTTGTAGAGCTATATGAGAACTACAACTTTGCTTAAAGGTTTTTTTTATCTAATTTGGATTATATTGGAAGATAGAGAGCTGCAAAGTAGGGCTCATGAAACTGAAAATTCAGTTTTAGTTAACCCAGACTTAGCAAATTTTCGAGCTCCCAAAACAACCATGGATTTCAACTTGAGGGCTCGATTAGACGAAGTTAGAGACTGAACTAGGTCTTGACCTTTAAACAAAGTTTGTTCTACATAAGATGAATTACAACTTTTATTTATGTTCCACTGCCATACAAACACTCTAAGCCACAGTTCAAACCTAGTCAATGTAGCATCATGGTAAAGCTTAAATTAGAATTTTAGACCGATTGAGGCATTTTCTTGACTTCTGCTCAACACGAACCCTTCATAACTTTTATTGTAGAGTTCAATTAGAGTCATTTGGGCAAGGTAGAAAGGTTTGGTCAACATCTCATATTCCCATTTACTTAATAAAGCAATCCAAGAAAGATTATAACTTATCATTTCATGTGACTTCTTGATTCCAAACTTCATGAAACTTTTCCACTGGTCAAGATGGATGCATGTTGATGTAATGTACATGAAATAACCATGCTTAACATTACTCTTGCATAATCTTAGCAAGGGTCCACATGTAAGTAAGGATGTGTTGTCCAAGTTTAAGTTGGAGCTCCCTCTTGTAGATTTGATCTTTCACCTTCATCACCACTTAACATGTCATGCTTGAGCTCAAACCCATTGCTTAACTAGTGACAAACACCTAGGGCATTACAAGGAGAACCCCAAGGACCTGGTGGATGACTTCGAGGGAGCCGACGCTGCCATGGTGAACATAACCTCGGCCGAGGAAGTTGTGAACAACGTCTTCCTTGGCCCTTATTTTGTAACTAGGGGTTATGTTTAATAAAATTTCTTCTACACCTGTTCTTTGTACTTTTGTCTCTGAGCATCTCTTTTATTATCATTAATTCCCCTAGTGTCATCCTCTAGATCGATAACTTGAAGTATTCATCAAAGAACTCGAACTTAGGTCCTCTAGTTGATCCAAGAACAACCGATCAGACTTAATCGACTAAACTTCTGGAGTCAGGCCATCCTAGGTCAAAAAATGAAACCACATTGAACAACTATCGATGTTTCACCACTGATAGCCTGCCATGGGGGTACCCAGGGTAGTATGTTTGGGCTTCAGCGTATGCAGAACTCGACGGTAAACACAAGAGACAGTCGATTTATCCTGGTTTGGACCCTCGATATTTGATCCAGTAATAGCCCTACGTCCAGTTGGTGTTAGCCTTTGCGTTGGATTGATTGTAAAGTATTGTGTCATACCATTGTCGAAAGTTTAAGTCCTGTCTCTAGGATCCCTATCCTCCTTTATATAGTCAGGAGGTCAGAATCCTAGTCGATTTACAATGAGAGTCCTAGTAGGATTACAGAATAATACTACTACTAAGATTATAGGGGAATAATCCTAGTTAGACTTGGTCTTCTCCCTTCCTTGTGGGGTATCCCGTGGGTCCGGCACCGACAAGCCCCCACGCACTTCATGGTTGAGTTCTAGAAGCCTCGTTTTGTTCCTTCAAGTCTTGTCGAGCAGGAACAAGTGTCGTCCGAGTGCTTTCTTGAGTGAAACTATGTAGCGCTTCGTGAGATCTTCTCGTGGTGTGCACCTTTTTTGAAGAAAAAAGTATTCCCATTTGGATGTAGCCCTCGAGCCTCTTGCTGTTTGGCACAAGGAGCTTGAGGGTCTTTTCTTGAAATCACCCTGACTCTTCATCAAAGGGCTCCTGATCATATACCCAGGTTCTTTGTCGAAAAAGTGTTTGGATATAGCCATGTCTGGGTTCTTTTTGTCGTGTGGCCTTGAAGCCGTCTGCCTTGAAGAAGTCTTCTGAGTGATGTGCGTTTTTAAAGAAAAAAGTGCACTCACTGAGTGTAGCCCCCGAGCCTCTTGCTATTTGGAACAAAAAGTTGGAGGGTCTTGAATATTATGTCATTTGAAAAACTGTTGTCTTGAAGTAGTCCTCTTGGTGATGTGCACTTTTTTGAAGGAAAAAGTGCACTCACTAAGTGTCGCCCTGAGCCTCTTGCTATTTGGAACAAAAAGTTGGAGGGTCTTGAATCTGAGTTGTTCAAAAGAACTGAAAACCTTGCCTGTTGCAGCCCCCGAGCATATATCAGGGTTGTTTTGTTCAGAAAGAACTCGGATGCAGGGTCTTGGCATATTCTCTGGTAGTCTGTTGTTGTCAGATGTAGTTGTATGGTGGTGGTCGAGTGTAAATGCTGTTTGTTCATGAGTTATACAGTGTTGGTATATCCTTTCGAATATGCTTGTCCTTGAGCACTGTTCCTTCACGTCTGAGTCCTCTTTCATTGAATTCTATCTTTTCACTGTGTCCTTTGTTAGGTTTGTTCCGCTGGTGCTCCTGGTCCATGTGCACCGCTCCTTCGGTCTATAAATACCCTCCTGGAGTGCTATTTTGATTCATTGAGCATTTTGTTGCTTGTTCTGAAGTCTTTGTAGTCATGAATATGGTAGTTTGTGAAGTAGAGCAGCCCTCGAGCGTTTTTTATAGTTCTTGTATATCTTGTCGTAGCTGGAGGAAGTCTTGTGATAGGGATTAGAGGTAGACTAATCCCACGGCAGCAATGTACCAGGATGTACGTGGTGGTAGTTGGAGGAAGTCTTGTGATGTGGTCTTCGTTCCTTCATCTGGCAGTTCTAGGTTGATCCTCATCGCCTACCCTGAGACTGTCCGGTGCAGATCAACACCATATCCAGCATCACATCGGACTTGGGTAGACAGATACCTGCCGGCCTTCTTTGCTCCATGTTGTCCCACTGTGCTGTTGATTTCCGCCTTGGATGCACTACGTCCGTCCTTTGAAGAAAACAGTGTAGCCGAGGGTGGTTTGTTCTGCCAAGTAGCAATTTGGAACACGTAGTTGTTCCAGAGCCTAGTCATGTCCAGGTTCCTCTTTGCTACTTTGCTTTTCGTGGTACCGAGTTTGTTGGGTCTTGTAAGATGTGTAATCTTCTATTTTTTGAAACCAGTTATAATGGAAAGAATCTTGTCTTCTGAGTTGTAATTCTTTATTTTCCTGATGTCCCGGTTGTTGATGAGATTTTCGAGTTCTTTCTGTAAGGACCAGGTTGTTTGTTCCTTGTGAGATAACCCTTCTTTGCTTTACTGTTGATGAGTTCATTTTGTGGTAATATGATAACTCCGCCATGGTGCTGGATGGATAAGTCTGAAATCTGCCTGTTGAACTATACCGTTATGTGGATTTGAGCCATCCGTCATTTTAGCTACGTCGGTAAATGGACCATTGCGTCCTCATGCCGTGTTAAAACAGGCCTGGTGGGCCGTGTTTTTACCGGTGTAAAATCTATTTAAAGGCCTTTCTCCTCCTTTTCTTTGGTACCCTGCCTTTGCCTTGAAACCCTAGCCTTCGCAACTCCGCCGTCGCCATTGTCGTCGTCATCTGGGCACTGTCGTCCGAGCCTTCTCTTTCCCTAGTGCATTTTTGCTTCCGCTAGTACATGGGTAGGAAGAAAGCCACGAGCAAGTCCTAGGCGGCCTTTGTGGACGAGGAGTCATCACTTTCCATGATCAAGAACCAAGAGTTCATGGCCATGAGGGCTGCCTAGAAGGTTTGGCCAGCTCCAACAACGACTAAAGACCAGCTTCGCGAGCTTGTTGGCGATGGTCTGATCCAGAGCAAGGACATTGCTGAATGGAGGGCTCTGAGCGAGCATCGGGTCCCTACTTTAGGTCCTAGTGAGATTATTCTCTTCGTTTCCTTTATTCGTGCTGGACTTTGCCTCCCGGCTTCTGCTTTTCTTCATCGGTTTCTCGGCTATTTTGGGATTAGCCTAAATCACCTTGCCCCCAATGCTGTCCTTCATCTTTCTATTTTTGTTCATCTTTGTGAAACCTTCCTTGGAATTCCTCCTTCTCTTTCCCTCTTTTGCTACTTTTTCCGCCTGAAGCCATAACCCCGCCGCGATGACACTAATGTTCTTGGTGGCTGTGGGATCTAGTTTCGCCAGGGTCTTAAGAGCAAATTTTTTGACTATGACCTGGTTGATTATGTAAGAGATTGGCATGCTAACTGGTTCTATGCTGCCAACTTGATTCCTCCTCTTTCTATTCACTCTGGATCTAGTCCCTTGGTTAATGACCGATGGGAGAAGAACCCTGTGACGACTGCTGAGCTCCAAACGATCCAACCTTTTCTTGAGAGGATTAGCACTCTGAAGCAGCAAGGCTTGACCGGCTTTGGTATTATTTTAAGTTTTCTTCATCGCCGAGTTCAACCTTTGAAGGAGCACGAACATTATGGTTTCAAGTACTCTAGGCTGAGGACCCTTCTCGTATGGTCCCTGCCCTCGAGTTAACCGATGAGGAGGTGCTTGAGCGTCTCAAGAAAATGTTGAAAGGAGTAAGCATCGTTCCACTTGCTGTCCTTGAGTACAACGCTAAGAACCCACCCCCTGCTGTGAGTTGTTCTTTTCTTTTTGCGAGTACTTTTGATTCTTTTTCGTTGTATCTGCTTTTGCTTAATCTTTCTTGTCTTGTTGTTTTACTCTTTTATAGGAATTGGGGCGTAATTTCACCGATCCAATTCCCCTTGATGATCTCCCTGCAAATGTGGAGGCTAGGGGTAGTCTTGATGTGGCTTCCTTGACCAGTAAGTTTCAAACTACCATGATGCTTCCTGGTGTTTCTTCCGCATTTTCTGACGTATATGAAGAGTATGTTCCTCATCTAGTTCCTTGAGCTCCTCGCACTTTTGGAAAGAGGGGGCGAGCAGATAGCTCTTCTTCTGCTCCATCTGCTGCCAAGAAGTCCTGTCAGACAAGTACTCATCTAGGTACTCCAGTTGTAGCTAGCATGCTCTTAGGTGAGCATATTAATACGCTCTGTCCTTTTGTTGTTTGCTTATATCTTTGACTGAGTACTTTTGTCCTTTTTTAGCTGGTGCTATGGTGGCCTTGGTCGAGAGTGAGGAAGAAGAGGGTGATGATGCTGCCCTCGTTACTCATCGGTGCGTTCTTTTCTTGTTTCCCTATTGTTGAACCCTTCTTTTTGTTCTGACTTTGGTCTTGTTCTCTTGTAGTAAGCGGTCATCGAATTCGAGTTCTTCTGGGGCTCCAGTATTGGCTGCACCACTCCTGTCGCAGGGTGGTTCGAGTTCTTCTGGGGTTCTAGTACCTGCCGCACTGCTCCTGTCTAGGGTGGCGGTGATGTTTTTGCCGCTGTGGTTCCCCCTGCGAGGTCTTCTTTTGGCTTTATGAAGAAGAAGATAGCTGGGTGAGTGAATTCTGGTTTTATTTCTTTGCTTCTATTCTCCTTTTTTCTTATTCTTTTTGACAAGTTTCCTTATCAACTTTTAGGCCTTCGTCTTCCCCGAGCCTCTAGTCAACTTCTTGTCAAACCTCTGGTGCGCCCTTGCGTACTGAGTCTCAGGACTCAGAATGCACGGTCGCCGAGGTGGCTGTGAGGGGGATAGAGTCCACTATTGCTGAATTGTTGGCTCTAGAGGGGTTGGCCGTTCTAGCTCCCGAGGTGACCGTGGCCTTGGCGGCGGGTTCATCTGAGGGGTTGGCCATTCCGGCTCCCAAGGTGACCGTGGCCATGGCGGCGGGTTCATTAGAGGTATTGGCCATTGCTTCCTAGGAGATTGCCCTGGTCGTGCCTTCTTCGCCTCAGCCGTCTTCTCCCTCTCCTCTTCTTGCTTCTAGTGGTCCGCCTTCGGCTGATGACGTGGTGCAGCAGTTTGATGCCACTCATCGATTGTTGGAGCTAACCGCCGCCTGGGGAAGCTTGTCGACCCTTGCGACTTCTTTTGGGGAAAGGCTCTAGGTAAGATTTTCTGCAATTTCTTTCTTTGGATGTTTGTTTTTCTTCTGTCCTTATGTCTTGTTTTTCTTTCTCTCTTTTTGCTTAGTCTTTTTCTCATGATCATACCGGCTTCTTTTTCTCATCTGAAAACGAGAAAAAGTTGTCTTCTAAGGTGAGTACCCTGAAGGTAGAGCTTGACATCTATCGGGCCGAGTTGGAGACTGAGCGTCAGACACATCAAAATGAGGAGAAGGCTCTCCATGCCTGAGTAGTTGAGGCAGAACAGCAGAGGGATGCAGCTACCCTAGAGGCCTTGAAAAATGTGGAGGTCATGAAGAAGGAGTGCCATGGTACCGCAAGTTCTTTTTTGCTTCCCTTTGTATTCAAATTTGCTTTTCTATTGACTTGTCTTTTCTTGCCTAGTCTAGCTCTCCGAGTTGAAAAGCAGAAGCTCTCGGAGGGTATCGAGGAGATGAAGACACTTGTTCGAACTAGCCACAATAAGGCTGAGGAGGTAATCACTCAAGCTGAAGAAGAACTCGCACTTGCTAAATTGATTAGGCATGGAGCTAACAGAGATCTTGTGTAGGCCCAAAAGACCATCGAGGACTTGACTGGAAAGTTGGCAACGGCTACTAAAAACTGGAAAGCTTTGTGGAAGTCTTTTTGGTCAGTAGCCGACCTTCTTCAGACTTCAATAGACGATGGTCATTCTTGGGCTCAATTCATTCCCCAAGTGCCAACCCGTTTCCAGGAGTTCGTGAAGAGGTGCGCCCATCTTTGCACTAGGAACGTTCTTGCCTAGGTCCGGGTTCTTTCTCCAGATTTTCCTTTGTCCAAGGTTACCGATGAAGCCGAGAGCCAAGAGTACCTAGATGCTGTTGAGAGGTTGGAGCCTGAGGTCGATGACTTAGCCAGGAAGATTGTAGATAATCTTAACATTGATGTTTCTTCTCCTAATGACAATGCCTGATGTAATCGACCTTTGTATTCTAGCTTCTGTAACAAAACACTATACTTGAAAACTAAATGGAGAATCTTTATTTTTTGTTGATGTCTTCTTTGTCTGTATTTCTTTGTCTCATAAACAACTCAGCTTTGGTAAATCATTATCTTGACAAACTTTCTTGATCTGTCGAGTGCTCGTCTGGCTTTCATTTGTGACTTGTAAACAACTCGGTATAGATCGTTGTCTTGACAAACTTTGTGTTCTTGTTAGTACTGAAAAGACTTAGGACATCTCCAGTTTCTTCTTTTTGGCTTAACTTGGAGTGTGGTCAGCATCTTGTCCTATCTCTGGTTGCAAAAACATCTTAGGACCGGCAAGCCTTCAAGCACTTCATGCTTTCTTGAGTGAAACCATGTCATGCTTCTTGGGATCTTCTGATTGTAGCCCTCGAGCCTCTTGCTATTTGGAACAAGGAGCTGGGAGGTCTTGTCTTGAAATTGCTCTGATTTATGTTTAGGCTTAGTTTCAGTCGTTTTCCTTTTTGGTTCGGGTGTTAGCTTATTAGCTACCCTCATCGGCGGGCTCAAGCATCTTTTCAGCTCTTTTGCTCTCGGTTGGTATGCTCAGGCGTCTTTTTAGCCATTTGCTTTTTGTTTCAGGTGTTAGCTTGTTAGCTACCCTCATCGGTGGGCTCAAGCATGTTTTCAGCTCTTTTGCTCTCGGCCGGTATGCTCAGGCATCTTTTTAGCCATTTTGCTTTTTGTTTCGGGTGTTAGCTTGTTAGCTACCCTCATCGGTGGGCTCAAGCATGTTTTTAGATCTTTTGCTCTTGGCCGGTATGCTCAGGCGTCTTTTTAGCCATTTTGCTTTTTGTTTTGGGTGTTAGCTTGTTAGCTACCCTCATCGGCGGGCTCAAGCATGTTTTTAGCTCTTTTGCTCTCAGCTGGTATGCTCAGGCGTCTTTTCAGCCATTTTGCTTTTTGTTTTGGGTGTTAGCTTGTTAGCTACCCTCATTGGTGGGCTCAAGCATGTTTTCAGCTCTTTTGCTCTCGGCCGGTATGCTCAGGCGTCTTTTCAGCCATTTTGCTTTTTGGTGCTCATTGGAAACAACTCGGGGAAAGCCATAATAAGACATATGTTTGTCGGGAAAGAACCATCTTTATTGATCATGAATATTGATATGTCATAATAGTACATATGTTGTTGATGAGCGCTATCTTTGTTGATCATGAATGTTGATCTCTTGTGGCTTGTATATATATTTTCCCTTGAGTTGTTTTCATGCGTAGAATCTTTGTAGCTGGCTGATGTGCCATGTATTGTTGACTTCTTTTCCGTCTTTAGTTATCAACTTGTATGTTCCCAGTCCGATGACTTTTGCGACGATAAAAGGACCTTCCCATGGACTGAGTAGTTTATGGCATCCGTCTATTTTTTGTATTCTTCTTAGTACTAGGTCTTTGACTTGTAATGATCGAGACTGGGTATTCTTGTTGTAGTGGCACCTTAATCCTTGGAGGTATTTTGCTAATTGAAGGGTAGCGTTTACTCTGACTTCTTCTGTACAGTCGAGCTCTAATCTTCATGTGTGTTCTACTTCTCCTTCATCATATTGTTCTATCCTTGGTGATGTCCAGATCAAGTCGGTAGGTAGTATGGCTTCTGATCCGTAAACCAGGAAGAAAGGTGAGTATCCGGTGGCCCTGCTTATTTGAGTTCATAGCCCCCATACGACCTTGGGTAATTCTTCAATCCATTTTGATCCATAGTCCACTAGTTCTTCATACAGTCTTGGTTTTAATCCAGCTAGTATGAGTCTGTTAGCCCTTTTGACCTGTCCGTTGGCCTCTGGATGTGCGACTGATGCATAATCTATTCTGAAGCCATAGTCCTGTGCCCAACTTTGGAATTCTGTGGCTGTGAAGGGAGAACCCAAATCTATGATGATTCGATTGGGCATGCCGAAGCGGTGCATATTGGTTGAACTCAACTGCTTTGGCTGCGCTATATTTTACGAGCGGTTTGAATTCAATCCACTTGGTGAACTTATCAATTGCTACGAAGATGTACTCGAAGCCGCCTTTTGCTTTCTTGAGAGGTCCTACTTGATCCAGCCCCCAACAGGAGAAAGGCCAAGCAGGTGGGATGCAGATGAGGTTGTGAGCTGGCACATGAGCTTGTCTTGTGAACATTTGGCAACCTTTGCATCTTTTGACGAGTTCTTCTGCGTCTTTTAAAGCGGTTGGCCAGTAATAACTGGTGTGGAATGCTTTGCCGACTAGTGTTCTTGAAGTGGCGTGATTTCCATAGCATCCTGAGTGTATTTCGTCTATGATTTCTTTGCCCTCTTCAAATGAGATGCATTTTAGGAGTACTCCTGATGATGCGGCTCTTCTGTAGAGCTTGTATCCTACTAGGACGTAATTCTTGCTTCTGCGAACAACTCGGGTAGCTTCTTCTTTTTCCGCTGGCAACTTATTCTCTTTGATGTAATCAATAAAAACCTGGGTCCATGAAGTGGTGATTACCAAGATCTGGGTGCGTTTGGCTGAGATTTCAGGGGTTATCTCACTGGGTTGTTTGATAGAGGGAGCTGATAATTCCTCTATGAATACACTAGGTGGGACCTTCGCCCTGTCTGATCCAAGTTTGGCGAGGACGTCTGCTACAATATTAGAATCGCGCAGGACATGTAGAATTTCTAATCCTTGAAAATATTTTTCGAGCTTTCGTATTTCTGCACAGTAAGCGCCCTTGTTTTCTTTGGTGCAATCCCAATCTTTGTTGTCTTGATTGATTACCACTGCTGAATCATCGTAAAAGAGTAAACGCTTGATTCCGAGGGTAATTGCCACTCATAGCCCATGAATGAGGGCTTCATATTCTGCTTCATTGTTTGTAGCTTACCATAATATCTGAAGGACATACTTGAGTTGCTTTCCATCTGGAGAAATTAGGAGGACGCCTACACTGGCTCTGCCTAGCTTGAGTGATCCATCAAAGTACATCTTCCAATGATCAAGGATCGTGCTTGACATAGGTTGTTGAATTTCTGTCCATTTGGCAACAAAATCAGCTTGGGCTTGAGATTTAATTGCCTTCTGTGGGGTGACATCGATATTGAGAGCACCAAGTTCAACTGCCCACTTATATATGCGCCCTGTTGCATCTCTGTTGTGTAAGATGTCTCCGAGTGGGAAATCTATCACCACGGTAATCTTGTGGCTTTCAAAATAGTGGCGAAGCTTGCGTGAAGTGATCAGGAGGGCGTAGAGTAGTTTTTGCACATGCAGGTACCGGATTTTTAATTCTATCAGTACTTCGCTGATGTAGTATATGGGGCATTGTACTCTATATACATGTCCTTCTTCTTCTCTTTCTATGACAATTACAGTGTTGATCACAGTAGAAGTTGCTGCAATGTACATCATCATGTCTTCGTATTTCTTTGGAGGTGTGAGAACGGGTGAGGAGGTGAGATATGCCTTGAGCTTCTTGAAAGCTTCATTGGCTTCTTCTATCCATTCGAACTTGTCTGTCTTCTTTAGCAATTTGAAGAAAGGTAACCCTTTTCCGCCTAGTCTTGATATGAAACGATTGAGGGCCGCCATGCAGCATGTTAGTTTCTGCACATCTTTGACACTTCGAGGAGGGCCCATCTCTGTTATTGCTTGAATCTGCTTGGCGCTTGCTTCGATTCCGCGATGACTGACCAAGAATCCGAGTAGTTGTCCTGAAGGAACTCTAAATACACACTTGTTTGGGTTCAATTTCCACCTCCATTTTTTCAGGTTTTCGAAGGTTTGCTTTAAGTCTTCAATGAGTGTATTCGGGTTCTTTGTCTTTACTACTACGTCATCCATGTATGCTTCTATGTTTTTGCCGATATGATCACCGAGGCATGTTTGGATAGCTCTTTGGTAAGTGGCACTAGCATTCTTAAGTCCAAATGACATGGTTTTGTAGCAGTAGGCACCGAATGGGGTGATGAAAGATGTCTTGCTCTGGTCTTGTTCCTTTAATGCAATCTGGTGATATCTTGAATAGCAATCAAGGAAGGATAATAGGGTAGATTCTGCTGTTGAATTAACTATCTGATCAATGTGTGGTAGCCCGAACGGATCTTTCGGGCAGTGTTTGTTGAGATCTGTGTAGTCGACACACATGCGCCACTCGTCCATATTCTTTTTCTGTACCAAAACTAGATTTGCTAGCCAATCTGGATGGAGAATTTCTCTGATGAATCCGGCTACCATTAGTTTTGTAATTTCCTTTTTAATTACTGCCTTCTTGTCGGGTGAAAATCGTCGTAGTCGTTGCTTCATCGGTTTGGAGCCTTCATTGATATTAATTCTGTGCTCAGCCAACTCTCTTGGGACCCCTGGCATGTCGTCTGGCTTCCAAGCGAAGATATCTTTGTTGTCCCAAAGAAAGTTGGTGAGCGCGAGTTCCTATTTTGCCGAGAGGTTGGTACTGATGGTTGCTGTCTTGGAGGGATCGCCGGTGCCCATGTCGATTTGCATGACGTCAGCTTCTTTTGGAGGAGCTAGGATGCTGGGTTTTAGCCGATATCACTAGCTCTTCTGGGCTCATTTCTGCTGTAACTATGCTTTTGCTGCAATTTGGATTGCTTGAACATCGTAGTCAAAAGCGCGCTTCAAATCACTCCAAAGAGAAAGGACACCGTTAGGGCCTGGCATCTTAAGCAACAGGTACGGATAATGCGGTATTGCCATGAATTTTGCAAGTGCTGGGCGCTCGAGGAATGCGTGATATGATGAATCGAAGTCCGCAACTTCAAACTTGATGAACTCTGTACAGTAGCTCGAGGGAGTTCCAAAAGTAATCGGTAGAGTGATTTGTCCAAGTGGCACTACTGCCTTGCTGGATACTTTGCCATAAAAGGCGTGCTTGTTGGTGTAATCATCCCAGTGAGTTGTAGTCCCATCTTCCTTAGAGTTTCTAAAAAAATGATGTTGAGTCCGGCTCCCCCGTTGATTAGTACTTTCGTAATAGTCATACTGGCAATAGTTGGATCTAGAACCAGTGGGTAATGGCCTGCGTTTCCTATGCTAGTCCATTGGTCTTCTATTGAAAATTAGATTGGATACTGTGACCAATTGAGATATCTTGGTGTAGCAGGTTCTGCTGCCATGATGGTTCGTAATGCTAGCTTTTCTTGATGTTTGCTTCTAGAATCTGGAACCCCAACAAAGATTACTGCTACTATCCCCCTAGATTTTTGGAATCCCTTGTCTTCGTGGTTGTCATCTTCTTTTTTCTGACTGCCTTCTTTGGTATTCTCCTTACTATCTTTCCTTGTGTATCAATCTTTGAAGGTGTAGCAATCTCCGATGGTGTGATTTGCTTTGGGGTGCAAGGGGTAACACATGTTTTCAATGTCATCATATCTTTTGGGCTTGGAAAACTTCCTTGATTTGTCAGTCACTGCTACGGTGTTGTCTGGTCCACGTTTTCTTTCCTGTTGTCTATTGTTTCGATGATTTTGCTTGTCTAGGTTGTCTCGGTTGTTTCTATCCAGGAATCTTTCTCGTGTTTTTTCCTCTGCAGTAATCATCTTTTCCACTGTTCATTTGAATTCTTCAATGTTTCTTGGGTTTTCTTTGCAGAAGTCTTGAAATTGCCACCTAGCCATAATTCCATGAGAGAAAGCTTCGATTACTTCTCATTGGGTGATGTCATGTACTTGAGCTCGTAGTTCACCAAATTGTCGATAGTGATTTCTGAGACTTTCACCTCCTTTCTGCTTGAGTCCTTTTAACTCTGCGTGGGTGTGTAATGATACTCGTGAAATTTTCACAAAAAGCTCTTTGCAAGTCTTCCCAATTTCTGATTGATCCTGGGTTCAATTTGTTAAACCACTGAAGGGGCATGGTTTCTAGGGCCATGGGAAAGAAGAAAGTCTTGATGTCATCATCCCCTCTGGCCAATTCAATCGATTGTGAGTAAATCCTGAGCCACTACCTTGGTTTGGTCTTGCCATCATACTTGGAGTGGTTGGACGGCTTGAACTTTTGAGGCAGTCGTATTGAAGCAAGTCTGTTTGCAAAACTGGGGAATCTATCGTGCGTTCTGGCTTCTGTATATTCTGATTCAGCGCCCCCTTCTTGCCAACTATTGTCTTGGTGAGAGTAGTTTTGCATGGCCATCCGAGTAGGTGCTTTGCTTCTGGGCTTTCTTGGTTGTTCGACTTGGTCATTTTGACTATGATTTCTTCTACTTTCTCTGTTGTGACTTCCACTTGGTCCAAGTCTCTCGAAAGCGGACTTCCTTTGATTTTGATCTTCCTCTCATGAGATGTTGACCTGTCAGGTAGTCTTGAATGGGCCCTTCTGTCGTGCATCCTTAGGACTATTGATTGGAGGAAGTCGCCCTAAGTTCTTCTAGTGCTTCTTGGATCTTATCGTAGGGTGTATTCGCTGCTCGTCCTTCTTTGACCTCTTGCTCTGATTTTCTTCTATTGTACTCGGCTAGGTCTGACTCATATTTGATCCAAGTGTCCTTTCGCTGCTTAGCACAACGTTGACGTCCTTGTTTCAATTTGTTCTTTCTCTCTCTGGCTTGCCTCTGACTCTCAGTCTCACCATCATGCCCCTAGATAAATGGTGATATGTTGGATTCGGATTCATCTGAAGACCTGACATCGGGTGCTTCTGGGGGGACCAATGGTGATCGAGGATGGCGAATCATGAATACTTCTCTAGCATGTGTTTTTCTATCATCGTCATTGGTTTCCATACTGCCAGAGTTGTTGATAACTTCAGTAGAGGATTCAAGGTCACAGATCGAGTCTCCTTCTTGGTAGGGTAGAGCTATTGTTATCGCATTGTCGACTAGTTGGGTGCCGCTATCCTCAGGAATAGAACCTGGCCAGTGGACGATGTAGTCTTGAGAAGTTATAGTTAAGATGAGACCTTCCTGGGCTCCTTTCAGTGGCATTCTAAGCACTGGATTGGTGGATCCATCGAGCTGTGTTTGATAAGATGTTGCCATGTTGTAGAGTCCGAATAGAAGAGGACCTGACTTCTTGAAAGTACTCTAAGTGTACTTCGAGTAGTATTCTTGATAGGTTGATGTTGTATTCCGAAGCCTTGTTGAAAAAGAACTTAGTTTTCCAAAAGAACTCGAATAAGACTCCGTCTCGGAAGCAAAACTTGAGTTTGAATCAGATGCATGAAGTCACGAAATCTGAGTTGGATTGGACATCATGAGCTGCGTGAATCTTCTGGCAAGCTGATCTATCGTTGTTGCCAAAATGGAAAAGTCTTGATGATGATCTGAATCTTTGAGGGGATGGCTTTGGAGCTCGCCATCGTCACTCGCCTCACAGATCCATGAACCGAAGATGAAGGTTGATCCCTTTGAGAAGATCATGTTGTCGAGGTCCATCGAGCTCTCAGATGCAAAGTCACCGAAAGCCCCTACCTGGTACGCCAGCTATCGATGTTTCACCACCGATAGCCTACCACGGGGTACCCGGGGCAGTATGTTCGAGCTTCAGCGTATGTAGAACTCGATGGTAAACGCAAGAGATAGTCGATTTATCCTGGTTCGAACCCTCGATATTTGATCGAATAATAGCCCTACGTCTAGTCAGCAGTAGCGTTTGCATTGGATTGATTGTAAAGTGTTGTGTCGTACCATTGTCCAAAGTTTAAGTCCCGTCTCTAGGATCCCTGCCCTCCTTTATATAGTCAGGAGGTCAGAATCCTAGTCGGTTTACAATGAGAGTTCCTTGTAGGATTACAGAATAATACTACTACTAAGATTACAGGGGAAGAATCCTAGTTAGACTAGGTCTTCTCCCTTCCTTGTAGGGTATCCCATGGGTCCCGCACCGACAACAACTTCCTTCAAAAATTCATGGTCTAGATCTTGGGTGATAATGCGGTTGCAGATCTGGTGTTATCTGGTTTGATGCAATCTGAGTCGTTTTGAACCTATAAGCTTCAATCCTGCAGCACTTAGTGTAAACATCCTAACCGATCTAGCTCCTGTATAAATTTCTATCATTCATCGATCGGCTCCCTAGCGATTCTTTCTAGACTTTGGAAACCAGCTTCTAGCAACCGTCTTCGGTTTATTCATCCTTGGAGCCAGTTTGGGATTTGGATGGCAACAAAACTACAACGAATGGACTTTTTCTATAGTCTGAAACTGAATAGGAACGTGAAATTCTAGAAAATGGTAACTCTTCTACCCAACCGCTACTTTCTCATTTGGCTACGCGTGGCCTTCTCGACTTAGAGCTATCGCCTTCCATTAACTACACTTTACTTTGATGCGGCACGATGAACCTACCCCACATCATCCTTCACCATAAATATACCTTTCTTCCTGATGATCACATCAATCCTTTCTTCCTCATCCTCACATCTCAAAACTCAGTCCTAAGGAACAATGGCAGATGGTAAACGCCCCACCGGCGATCTCCCAGAAGAGGATCTTTCCTCACGCCGGTGTCTTCGCATCCCAGGGTAGGTTTAGTTGTGCTTCAAGATTCCTCATTCAAGGTTTACTCATTCTATATCTTCATAGGACCATCTCTTGTGTCGCTACTCATAGCACGCTAGTGAGATTCATGGCTTGAGGTGCTCAGTCGGCGGTGTCATCAACCTCCTCCAATGACTCTTCTGATTCTTACACTAGAGATGATGCATGACATTATCTCCATGAGTGGGATGATGCCTTAGGTTGTTGTTGGGAGGCGGCCCAAGAATCTGAGCATCTAAAGGCCACTCAAACTGCCTCCCAAATTGCTCTTGCCATCGTGGAAGGGGAGAGCAGTGCTGCCCGGGTGCGATTGGTAGAATCCGACACCAGAATTATGGGTAAGGTTTTCAGGACAATCCCTGTTCCTATCACTCTGCTCTATCATGTCTTTTCCTGATGATTCTTTTCTTCCTTGTTGTAGCTCTGACAGAGGAGTTGGAGGCCCTTCAACTAGCGGTGACCAATGCCACCAGGGCCCTGAATGCCTAGGGCAATCTGGTGGTGAGTCACCTCTAGGATATCCCTGTGCGGGTTGGGGAGATCGCTCTCCATGGCATTTGTCATGGGGCGGCTATTGCCCTGACGATTGCCCTAGTGAACTCTGGTCATGAACTCTAGGGGCTTCAGCATGGCTTTATCGATGATGGCGACCACCATGAATTGGTCAAGGCTTTTACCAGACATGCAGATGCCGCAACGAATCTTTCTTTAGCCAGAGATATCATGAACAATGTCTTCTTTGGCCCGTAGTTTGTGCTTAGGGATTCAATCATAAATAAAATCTTTTGATTCCACTCGTGTTCATTCCCTATTTGAATCCATGTGAATTGTCTTGAGACGACGATGGCCCACCTTTGAGTTGATCTCATGTGACCCCTTTTTTCTTCTTTTTATTTTTTACACTATAGCCGCATCGGCTTTTGCCTTCTTAGGCTGAGTTAGGATCTTTTATTTTTGTTCTAAAGGTGATACACTATTAGTACTGGCTGTTAATCCTGGTGATGATCCAAAATTGATCAAATTTGAATAATAACCTTGATCACCAGGGCTTGAAATCTCAAAACGAACCATTGCTTTCAAAATAGCCAATGATGATTCAAGTACTAAATCTTTCATGAAAACTCAAGAATCATCGGCCGTCAAGCTCTTTCAAAGTGTTGTGCAACTAAATCCAAATCTGACTCTTAAAACCAGAATGGCTACATTCTGACAAACGAACTCATAAGAGCAATGTTAACATTCATTAAAATAAACTCTCAGAGCCGATTGCCTGGATCGGCTATTGACGTTCATCGTTGATTTTGATGACGCCTCCTTCCTAGAGTCTACTAGAGAAGCACTTGCAATCTTCAAATTCCTAGTATGTTGGATCAGCGGTTGCGATGCTTATGGACGTATCGGCTTGAACCACTTTGATGTTGTCTCCCTACCACTAGATAATTCATTGGTGCATTGTTGAAGGGATGCAACAATTAGCGTGGATCTAGTCATGACCTAAGAGCAGACTATATGTTCCTTTACCATCAATGATGAAGAAAGTAGTAAGCAGGGTTTTACTTCCAATCATCAATTCGACATTAACTACCCCCCGTGTCTTAGAGCCATTGCCACCAAAGTATTTCAACATCATATACATTTTAAGCAGATCTCCTAGGCCTTTCCCAAGCTTACGAAAAGTAGTGTAGGGCATAAGATCTTGGTCATCGGCTTCCCATCGACAAATCCTTTCATGTATAAAGCTTTTAAGTGCCAATGCTGAGATGGCTTGTCAAATATAGCTTGTTGGGACTAGAGGGCTAACTGAGCTATCACTTCTCCCAACTCTTCTTCTTCATACTCCTCCCCATCAGATTCTTCTTGTTCATACTTGCAGGGAGCTCTAAATTCTACAAGCAAGATGAATACCATATTAATATTAGCCGATGGCTTACCCATGTCTGTTGTTTGCTTGACGCGCCATGTGCGAGGTCTGTTATACTTCTATGCTTCTAATTCTCTGTTTCTTAGGCATTGAAATCTTCTTTTCTAGCTCCTGGTTAGACCTCTAGGACACCATTGGCCCTCCTTCCAAACATACTCTTTCTCTTCATCACGATCGGCCCAATTTTAATCATGGACATGCTTGCCTAACCGATCATGAACTCCTTTATTTTTTATGCGTCGATCCATGTTTTTAGATTGATAATTCAAATGCTCATGGATGGACCGGTGGTTGGCTTGAGATTGCCTAAACTCTGCATACTGATTACTGCACTCTGTGCTGTTATGTCTTGTAGGCAATTTCAATCCTTCGTTCCAACAGTGTCTGAAGAAAGGACAACTCCAATGTAGCTCGGCTTGTTCTCTTTCGTACCTTTCTTCTTCACATCGATGCTCATATTCTTCTTCTTTAAGCCGGCGCTGATAGTCCTTCTTCTGGCATTGCCACTTGTTCAACAAGATCCTGGAAGTGACCCGAGGACGTAAAGCACCAACTCTGGATGTCTCGCTTTGTTCGTATCAGCTTTTTTGCTGATCATCCTTGAACTCATTTGCCGATATCTAAACTTTGGGGTCAATTGACCCATTTTCCTTGGCCTTAGTTGATGTCAAGACCTTTGTCTTTCCCTTAGCCAATTGAAACTCCACCATATGCACCCCTAGGAAGGGATGTCCATCTATGCCCATTGCTGGTTTCTTGGCTGGCTTGAACTTGATCTTTCCTTGCTCTATGGCCTTCTGAATATGTACGCGGAAGATTCTACACTCACTAGTATTATGAGTGGTGGTATTGTGGAACTTGCAGTATTTCTTCCCCTTTAACTCTTCAACCGAAGGGATCACATGATTTGCAGGTAATCTCAACTACTTCTCTAGCAGTAAGTCAAAGATCCTATCAGCTTTATTGACATCGAAGTCGTAAACATCTTTCTTTTCCTTCACCCATGGACACAATACCAGAGCCTTGCCCCATGTCTATGCAGTTATGTCTTGTAGGCAATTTCAATCCTTCATTCCAACAGTGTCTGAAGAAAGGACAACTCCAATGTAGCTCGGCTTGTTCTCTTTCATACCTTTCTTCTTCACACCGACGCTCATATTCTTCTTCTTTAAGCCGGCACTGATAGTCCTTCTTCTGGCATTGCCACTTGTTCAACAAGATCCTAGAAGTGACCCAAGGACATAAAGCACCAACTCTAGATGTCTCGCTTTGTTCATATCAACTTTTTTTGCTGATCATCCTTCTTGAACTCATTTGCCGATATCTAAAGTTTGGGGTCAATTGACCCATTTTCCTTGGCCTTAGCTGATGTCAAGGCCTTTGTCTTTCCCTTAGCCAACTGAAACTCCACCATATGCACCCCTAGGAAGGGATGTTCATCTATGCCCATTGTCAATTTCTTGGCTGGCTCGAACTTGATCTTTCCTTGCTCTATGGCCTTCTGAATATGTACGCGGAAGATTCTACACTCACTAGTATTATGAGTGGTGGTATTGTGGAACTTGTAGTATTTCTTCCCCTTTAACTCTTCAACCGAAGGGATCACATGATTTGCAGGTAATCTCAACTACTTCTTCTCTAGCAGTAAGTCAAAGATCCTATTAGCTTTATTGACATCGAAGTCGTAAACATCTTTCTTTTCCTTCACCCATGGACATGATACCTGTAACAACCCAGGTTTTTGGAGAAGCCAAAAATACGAACTTTTTTAAAATTTTTCCAGCAATATGTGAAGCATGTAGATGCTAGGTCCAACAAAGAACAATTTATAAATAAATTGTTGCATACATATAGTGTTGCTTGTAAGAGCTTGCCAGAGTTCCATATTTGGTTTAGGGTTTTGTGTTGGAGAGCACAAGTTCGTAGCAAATCCTTTTGACTCCTTCTGGAATCTCTCATGAACCCTTGACCTAAATTCTATAATCAACCAACTATCTTTATCAACTCAATGCCTAGACCCCACTACCCGTAGTTGACCTCTAGTGGACCCCACTAGGAGGTATACATGTTGGCAACACATGTATTCCAATGTGAGAAACCCATGGCATAGAGTAAGATAGAAATAAGAAATAGAAAAGGAAAAGAAGACAGAGGAAAAAGAGAAGGGGCATCTGGCCCAAGTAGCCAAACCAGCCCAACTTGGCCCCCCTACTTCTGGCCCACGCTAGCAGCAACAGCAGCAGCACCGCAGCCCAACTCGCCACCTTCTGTAGCATAGCCCGCCAACCACCGCTGCCAGCCTACTGCTTGTGCCCACAGATCGCATGGCCCAGCCCAGCAAGAAGCCCCAGCCACGCACCTGATCCAGGATGGCTTCGCCTTCCTCCCACGGCCACTGACAGCACGACCCTGCCAGTCATCCCCTTCCTCCAACCACTCCCTCGCTCCTCTGCTTTCCGTCAGGAGCCACGGCGTCTACCTTGGATGCCCCTACGAGACCCCAGCTGTGGGCCCCGTTGAGCAACTACCCCGTTGATCAAGTTAATTATACTATCCATTTCTAGATTAGCAACTATCCTGTGCCAAACATGTGGTATATCATTTAAAAGCATACAATATTAACCATAGCAGGTATTGTAATTCCATATTCATCTGAACCATCATGTTCCATAACACAGTTACTACGATGTTGGGACTAGCCAAGTTTCTCACTATCCGGGAGAGATGGCGATTCGAATCGATTTCAACCAGCTGGGAATTTATTCCTAACACAAACCTAGGCATACCGCGCGAAGACAGCCTTAGGTCACCTTTGGTACAACTCAGGTCTACATTTTGTGGGTTCGTACTACGCCGCACAATCTGGAACACCAGATGCCAGGATGTTCAGGCCTAGCCTGCCCTTGGCCTCAGTCTAATCGTTCCCCGGAAGGAGCGCACAACAAAATGGGTCCCGGCTTGAGTTGAATTACTCGGCTTCACGGTCGGAATGAGTTATCCGGCCAGCTAAGTGAGAGGCATGCGTTCACTCTTGTCAGAAGCGCCAACAATGGTACGGTCCTTAATCGACACAGACGGGGATAGATCCACACCCAAGACCTCCATGTCTTATTGCTTCTCTATCAACATCCCGCTCGGTCTCAATTTTCTTTTACCCCATGGTTCTGTTCCACAATAGCAAATATAGCCAACCGTGCTCCGGTATCCACCTATATCTCGTAGGTGACAGGATATCACCTGACTTCTACCGGTCTAAGCATGGCTAAGCATATATTCGATCCTGGACCTATATCGGTTAAAGGTGTAATATCTGGACAAGGAATGTATATGCATCAAGTGGTTCCATTCAACTCTTATAACCTAATGCAGCAATCATAAATACATAAGTAATCATTTGTAAAATACGGGGAGACTTAGAATGCTCCGGGGCTTGCCTCACAGAAAGGAAGTAGGGCGGTGGTCAGGACACTTCGGAAGCTCTTCAGGATTCTGCTCCACGCCTTTGGGAGCTGTGGCTTGAGGATTCTCCTGCTGGTCCCCTTCCTCTGCTTCTTCGAAGTCCAGCAACGTTATTTCTTCCTCCGATCCTAGATGCATGAATATGGCATAAGGTATTGTGAATGCATACATGCGTACAAGTATAGCATGATGACACATGATGAATGCATTCATACACATATTCGTAACAGCATGGTGTTAACAAGTGCATCTTGTTTATTGAGTAGATGCATATCTCTTCTCGATTATTTAATTAACTATTTCCACAATGCATCTACTATATCACAAAACAACAGCTACTTGTTTCACTCATAACTGGAGTTCTACTAAGCCAAATGCAGTGATCCTAGACTTTCTGGAAAGCTTATCAAATTATCTACGACTTTATTATTAAGCATTTTTACAGCAAACATAATCCCTATCATACAACTTATCAAACTACAGAATCTGTCTAGAATCCTTTTAAATTTGCAATTTAAAGCAACAATACTTCTACTTCATGTAATCACTCAAAGTTTGACAACATAAAGCCTACCAATAGTTTAAGCATACCAAATACATTCAAGACAATATAATGGTGAAGCCCAAACTATTTATTTAAATGCCTTTATTATTTTATTTAGATATTTAGGTTAAATAATAAACATATACCAGATGTACTTCATAAATTCTCAAAAATTTACAGTGCTTTACTAAGGTTACTAAAAGACTACTATAAAAGTTTCATGACATTTTATATAGTAAAACATTCTATACAAAAATGACAAGACAGAAGGGCTTAAAGTAGCATAAATAGAAAACCCTAGTGAAAAGTGTCAAGCAATAGATTTCCTATTTTTCTTAGCATCCTTATGGTACTAGGATTAGCCCCAACAAATTTCATGAATTTTGGATTCATAAACAATTTATAAAAATTCATACAAGGATTAACTATTTATAAAAGAAAAATCTATAACTATAAATCTACACATGCACCGATCCTTAAATTTTTACCAGAGCTCATACATGACAAGAATAGCTTACCACAAAAATTTCATAATTTTTGGAGCACAGGAACTCAAGATATAAAATAAACAATTTTGCATGCATTCAAAAACACATTTCAAATCTAAATTTAAATCTCCAAAAATTTCTACTGTAAATGTCAAGAATATATTTTTTCAAAATACTACACTTCCTAAGGAACACTACCAAATTTATTGCACAATTTTTGAAGCTACCAAACTGGAGATCTAGAAATTACAAAACACACACAAATTTGGAATATTTGAACTAGGTTTAGAATAAAGGGTCGCTGACAGCAGGGACCCACGCGCCAGTTGGACCCACGCGTCAGCGATGTGAAAATAGAGCAGTGGCGCTTGCGGAAGCTTGCGCGGCCATGGCTCGTCGACGGTGAGTTTGCCGGCGGTGAGGTTTTCACACGGTGATCTATGTGACCTGGCGCATCGATTGAGCTACGTGGGTGGCCTTCTCGTCGGAGCTAGCGGCTACGGTGGCTACTGTGGCGGCACGGCGGGGCGGAATGACGGCGACACGTTGGAGGAGGCCACGGTGAAGCAAGCTCAAGCTCAGACGAGCATACACGACCCAAGACGAACTCAACGCGCTAGCTAACACCGGGAGAGGTGGACCGTGGTGCTCCGGCCACGGTGACAGGGCTCGCGGTCATGCTCCGGCGAGGTCGTACACGCTACGGCGGCTTACCGGGCGTTGTTGGTGAGCACAGGCGATTGTGGTGAGACTCGGTGATGGTAGTGGAGTGGCTGTTGTGGCGAATGGGTGAGGTGGAGCGAGCCGGTGCTAGTAATGGCGACGGCGGCGCGCCTGAGTTGCGGTGGCTGTTGTGGCTGCGCGCAAGGACGAAGGAGGAGGCAGAAATTGGAAATGAGGGCACACTGAGGGAGCGAGCGGATGCTGGGGAGTTGAAGGCATGCTCTGGCCTGGCTCTGCCGCGTGGGGTAGGGCGCCGGCGATGCGTGGCCAGCCGTGACGTCCACGCGGCGCGCGGACTCTGCTCGGTGTCGACCACTGATCGGCGTTCATCAGACCGTTTAGTTCATCCACGCAGTGCCTGACAGCCGGTTTTGCCAGCAAATTATCTGCTAAACCATGGCTCCTTCATGCAAATGTCCTACATGACTTTTGTAGCCCGAAGTACCAGCTCCAACTCTTGTTCAAGTACCTCGTGCCAATTCTCAACCGAAACAAAGTAATATCATCACAAAGATCGACTTGTCAGGCTGTTCAGTTAACCAGGACTTAGAAAATTTGTTTGTTGAAATGTTGATTTTACTGATTCTTGTGATCCAAATTCAAGCTTGTTAGGAGCTAAATTAGTCAATGACCCAAAAATAAAAGTTGTTCCTTATGTCAAATACTACAACTTTGCTTTAGTGATCTCCTCCATGCAAGGTCTCTAACACCTAGTTCAAATTTGGTCAAACATGTCACATTTAAATGATGATACACTTCAAAGCATGGCTTAATGACCTAATTACCCCTAACCATGAATATCAAAGTTGTTCATAATGATACTCTAAACATGTTTAGGCTAATTACAAGGTCATACAATCATTTCATGTATTAGTCACTCATAGAGCTATTTAATGTAATCATATGAAACATGACTTAAGGGCTTGATCATGGGAAGATGACATTCATGAACTATGTTCCATTTGCCAACCTAAGTATTGCTAATATATTTTTGTGACTCAAATCAACCATCTACATGTATACACTCATGATCATATGCATAGACACATGGAGACATGAAATAATGAGAAAAGTTGCATATGTTCAAAGAAACATGCGATAACCAGCAAATGTTGCAGATGTTTCAATCCAATGTTTTAGTTGTAAATGCTTGTTTATGAATGCTTGATGCTCATGCTCATGTTATGCAAGTCAAGTTATGCAAGGCTAACACCCGAGGTGTTACAGCCCCTCCCCCTTATAAAAATCTCATCCCGAGATTTGCAAGACCTACCATTCTTGGAAAAAGGCGGGATAAACTTCTCGTAAATAATCTTCTCTTTCCCATGTAGCATCTTGTTCACTATGATTGTTCCACACCACCTTATAGAACTTAATAATCTTACTCCATGTTACTCTTTCCATCTCTTCTAATACTCGAATTGGCTTTTCCTCGTAGGTCAAATCCGATTGAAGCTGCACATTGGTGGGTGCAATAGCTTCTTCAGGTACTCGAAGACATTTCTTTAACTGAGAAACATGGAAGACATCAAAGATTGCACTCATCTCTGGTGGAAGTTGTAACTTATACGCAACATTTCCTTTCTGTTCCAAAATTTTGTATGGCCCTACATATCTTGGTGAAAGCTTCTTTTTCATCCCAAATCTCTTTACACCTTTCATGGGCGATACTTTCAAGTATACATAGTCACCCACTTCAAAAGTCAGTGGTCTTCTTCTTCTATCGGCATAACTCTTCTGCCTCGATTGAGCTGTCTTCATATGTTGTTGGATGATACGTACTTGCTCTTCGGCTTCATTGACAAAGTCAATACCAAAGTATCTCCTTTGACCGGGCTCAATCCAATTCAATAGAGTTCTACATTTTCTGCCATACAATGCTTCAAATGGAGCCATTTTGATACTCGCTTGATAACTGTTGTTATAGGAGAACTCAGCTAAAGGTAACCATTTCTCCCATGAACCTTTTGAAGATATAACACAAGCTCTAAGCAAATCTTCTAGGATTTGGTTCACTCGCTCTGTTTGTCCTGAAGTTTGCGGATGGTATGCCAAACTTCTGATTAGCTTGGTTCCCAAAGCCTGGTGTAAGTGCTCCCAGAAACGAGCTATGAACTGTGGTCCTCGATCTGAGATTATAGTCCTAGGTACTCCATGCAGTCTCATGATCTGGGAAACATATATCTCAGCATATTTCTCAACTATATACCGTGTGTTCACAGGTATAAAGTGTGCTGACTTGGTGAGACGATCAACAATAACCCATATTGAATCATGACCTTGTGGAGTCATTGGAAGGCCTGTGATAAAGTCCATGCTGATTTCCTCCCATTTCCATCCTAGAATAGGCAATGGCTGAAGTAATCCGGCGGATTTCATATGGACAGCGTTTACTCTACTGCAGTTATCGCACCTAGCAACATAGGCTATGATCTCTTTCTTCATCTTAGTCCACCAAAAATGGGTTCTCAAATCTTGATACATCTTACTACTACCCAGATGGATAGACAATTTGGACGAGTGAGCTTCATCTAAAATTTGATTCCTCAGCTCACGGTCTTTTGGTACCACTAGTCGGTCCTCAAACCATAAAACACCTCTTTCATCCAATCTGAACTGCTTGGTTTCTTGCTCTTGCATTTTTCTCTTGATGTGACTTATTCCTACATCTGTCTACTGTAGCTCTATGATTTTGCTCTCAAGTGAACAACTGATCGTGATATTGTGTAGTACCGCAGGATGTAACAAGTTGAATCCATCTTCCAATAATGCTTCTATAGTGTTGCGATGAGGCTTCCGACTGAGTGCATCTGCTACTACATTAGCTTTACCCGGATGGTAATGCACTTCTAAATTGTAGTCCTTAATTAGCTCTAACCATCTTCGTTGTCTCATATTCAGCTCTAGTTGGGTAAAGATATACTTGAGACTTTTGTGGTCAGTATATATATGACATACATTGCCCAACAAATAATGTCTCCATATCTTTAATGCATGAACAACTGCTGCAAGTTCTAAATCATGTGTAGGGTAGTTGACTTCATGCTTTCTCAATTGCCGAGAAGCATATGCAATAACTCTTCCTTCTTGCATAAGCACACATCCCAAACCTATTCCCGATGCATCACAAAATACATCGAAAGGCTTCTCAGTGTTTGGTTGTGCTAAAACATGTGTTGTAGTCAACAAAGTTCTGAGGGTGTGAAAAGCTGCTTCACATTCTGGTGTCCATTTGTACTTCTCATCTTTCTGAAGTAGTCTAGTCATAGGCTTAGCTATCTTGGAAAAATTTGGAATAAAATGACGATAATATCCTGCTAACCCTAGAAAACTCCGAACTTCATGAACCAAAGTTGGGGCTTTCCAATCCATGACCTCTTGTACTTTTGATGGGTCTACTGAGATTCCATCCCTTGATAAGATGTGACCTAAGAAAGGTACTTTGCTCAACCAAAATTGACACTTGCTAAATTTCGCATATAGCTTATGCTCCCTCAATTTGGATAAAACAATCCTCAGATGCTCTTCATGATTTGACTCATTTTCTGAATAAATCAATATATCATCGATAAACACGACCATGAACTTGTCAAGTTCGGGCATGAATACTGAGTTCATCAGGTACATGAAGTAGGCTGGAGCATTTGTTAGTCCGAAAGACATAACCAAATACTCATATAAGCCGTACCGAGTAGAGAAAGCAGTTTTAGGTATATCCTCCGGCCTGATTTTTATCTGATGGTAACCTGATCTCAAATCGATTTTGGAGAATACCTTTGCCTTTGCTAGCTGATCGAACAAGATGTCGATGCGAGGCAATGGATATTTGTTCTTAATGGTCACAACATTGAGTGGTCTATAATCTACACACATTCTTAGTGACTTGTCCTTCTTTTTCACAAACAAGGCTGGACATCCCCACGGAGATGAGCTAGGTTGGATAAGACCCTTGTCCAATAGATCTTGTAATTGAACCTTAAGTTCTACTAACTCATTGGGTGGCATTCTATAGGGCCTTCTTGATATGGGTGCCGTACCTGGCACTAACTCAATCTTAAATTCCACCTCCCTATCAGGTGGTAAGCCTGGTAATTCCTCTGGAAATACATTAGGAAACTCACAAACCATGGGGATATCACAAAGTGTGGTGGTTTGGGTAGCACAAGCTAAATGTTGGAGTTCAAAATTGCGGGAGAGTGGTACTAGAAAAGCATTCCCTCCTGTGGGTTCTCTCAACATAATAGTATGGGTGCTAGTGTCAATAAGAACACCATGATACTTCATCCAATTCATGCCTAAGATTACACTTATCGATAACCTGGGCAATATTATCAAATCCGTTGTGTACTCCCTCCCTTGTATAGAGATGAGCACTTTTTTACTATCTTTTTGGTAGTAATAGTACCCCCTGCTGAACTTATATTATAACCCCCTTTGCTTACTTCAATTATTTCTTGATCATGTCTAGATGCAAATGCTTGACTCATAAATAAATGAGAAGCTCCCGAATCAAATAAAACAATAGTGGGATGCTTGTTGACAAGAAACATACCAGCCATGACAACTTCTCCAGCGGGCACTTCCTCAACCGCGGTATAATGCACGTATCCCGGACGTGCACTTGCATTCGCCTACCTCTGATTGTTCTGATTTGGGTTGCCATTCTTCTTGGGGTGGGGGCATTCCTTGGCCTAATGATCCATTTGGTTGTAGTTGAAACATGGCTGATTATTCTGAGGTCCAGTGGAGCTTCCCTGACTGCTAGTCCCTTTTGGTAAGGCAATAGTGAACGCCTTATGGAATGGTTTTTGTGGCCTGTTATTCTGAGCTTTAGGTGGTGGAGGCCTAAACTTGGGTGCAGGTGGACGAAATTGTGGCCTAGCTGTGATAGGCGCTTTTGACTGTGAAGATCTGGAGGCACCTACCTCATATGCCCTCTTGCGACCCTTAGCAACGACATGCATGTTATTGTGGTTTTCTTAGGTCAAGGCATCACTAATAAACTCATTGTACGTGGCACACCTAGAATTGGCCATGGTCTTCATAAGTTTGGTACCCAGACCATGTTTGAAGCTCTCTATCTTTTTCTCCTCGGTATCCACAAAACCTGGAGCATATCTGGACAGGTTGTTGAATGCGTGCATATATTCTGTGAGGGTCTTCATTCCTTGAGTGAGCCTCATAAATTCAGCTGCTTTCATGCGCATCAGGCCCGAGGGAATATGATGTCCCCTAAAAGCCAGCTTGAACTATTCCCAGGTCACTCGCGCATTAGCAAGCAGAGACGACAGGAAATGTGTCCACTAGATCCCTACTGGTCCTTGCAGCTGATGAGAAGCATACTCAGCTTTCAGATGCTCTATGACCCTCAGTAGATGAAATTTTTGCTCAATGGTGTTGAGCCACTCATCAGCTTGCAGTGGTTCCTTAGCCACCTTGAAGATTGGAGGCTTCATATCCAGAAATTCCTTGAATGCACTGTGCTGATTTGGCTTAGCCCCTGGTTGATGTGGGTGGCCACAGGCGGTGTTTTGCGCGATGAGACGCAAAGCTTCTTCCATTGTCCTTTGGCTCCCCAAGAACTAGGTAAAGAACTCCTGAGCGGAGCGGTGGCGACGGTGGTGGTAAGTCATCATTATTGCCATCCTGGCTACCACCAGCTCCAGCACGGGTGCGCGTCATCTGCGAAGTTGCAACAATAAGCGATTATTGGTTGATGTCAAGAGATTGCAGATGAATCATAATCATGCCAAACTGAAATTACTGGAGAAAATTCTCAAAATCACAATAAAAACAGAGGCATAACAATTCATTCTCGCAACATGACATCCCCAATTTGACCACTTATCGCGCTAATAACACATGCAAATTTAAATCGTGATCACCAATAAAGGACTGGAATTGCATTGATGTTCAACCAAACGTGCGATAGTCGTGTGATTAACAATATTACATGATAGTCGGATTACTAATACCAAATTCGAACTACAGGTCCATTACATGAATAAAGGTGATACATTAGCCCTTCCACTAAGTACTAAGCGATCTAATCCTCATCATGATCACTATCGAGGTCAGACGTAGGATCATCTCCTTCCTCAGGCTCCACTTCTTCCTCTTCCTCATCCTCCTCTGGATCCATCTCTACAGCTCCAGGTAGAACATAAGGGTGGAGCTGGTTATTCAGCTGATGAACCTCCTCATGTAGGTTGTCGTTGTATTCTTCCGCATTGGCCAGCTGCTGCTCCAGCTCAAACTGTTGAGCTCTCAGAACATCTTCTCTAGACTAGGCTGCATTCCTCTAGTGAGTTAACTGAGCCATCTCTACATTGAGCCTCTCAATCTCGGCGTCGTGCTCCCTCTGAAGCTGACGTCAGTCCTCGCGGGCATGACCAAGAGCACCAGACACACGTCTTAGGCTACCTTCTACTCCATCTAACACCTTCATCACTGCAAACATGGCGCTCATGGCAGGGTTATCACTGTTCTGCCCTTCTACTGCACCAATCTCCAAAGATCTTCCTCTTGCCTGCTGCCATGAGTCAGTGGAGGGGTTGCCCCTCGGAAAGACTCCAACCAAAGCGGCTGCCAGCTCCTAAGGAAAACGATCCATTATATCCCTCAGTATCCCAAAGGCTACCCTACTAGCTGCTTCTTCAGTAGTCCTACCCATTGACTCATAACACCAACCTGTCCACTCAGAATTGTCACCTCGGGGATGAACAACGGCCTCCACAGTAACCAAGAGACCCTCCCCCAACTGCTCATTTGCCCAGAAGTAGCGGGGCTCCATTCCATCAGGATAGCCTACATAGCTGAGCACTCTCTACAAGAGTGTAGGCATCCCAAACTCTCCAAGAAACGTGTGGTGTTGATGGGTATGTGGAGCAAGCTAACGGCTGGGAGCTCTGCCTCCGGTGGACTTGCGAGCGGTCTGCTTTGTGCGTGCCATCTGCACCAATAACATGTATCACTTGGTGAGACAATGCCATACTAGATAAGAGTTACATAACTGAGTAAGAATTTTATAAGGGGAGGAACAATGTAGTCATGTGAATGGTAATTATCATGATGCATGCTCGTTCCGTACGTCCTCACAAACTTAGGAAAAATTTGTTTCTAACGGTAGACACGGTGGCATACATACGTTCTCTCATATATAGCGTAACTAGTCGAGCTACACGTTTCGTTGTTAGTGTACCTGCATAAAATTTCATTTTAGCCCTAAACCCATAAGGAATATGCAGAATGAAATTGTAAATACTTCCATATATGTATACCCATACATATACTTCCATATCAATCTACCCGACAATAATTTAAACCCACAATTAAATATGTACATATACCCATGCAAGCATGCATACATAGTCATACCAAAGCTAACTCTCCCCGACCGCACGCTCACATCTTGCGGTCATACACTCATCATCTTACCTTGGTGTAGAGGCATTTGATCCATACATTACCACTCAAGTGAATGGCATCCATACTATAGCACGCCATATGGACGATGAAGTAAAAACCCCCATGTTAGTACTTAAATAGCCACCTAATAGTCCTTAATTTGGGCATAAGGAAAGTGATCATTGGCACACTTTAGATTTCAAATACCTATTATATAACTATTAGTTGCTAGAGAAGGGTTTTTGGAAAACAAAAACTTTTGTTTTAAATACACTTGTGACAATTAACGTTGAATCTTGCTCTGATGCCAGCTGTCGCAAAACCGACCAATTTATAAGAGTACAAGTACAATGACAGCCCGCAAGCGGTCGCACTGTCATACTTGAACCCATATAAATCCGGTAGTCCGTCGAGTACCACGACGGGTCTCGATAAATGATTTACAACAACCAAGATCGTACATGATTCAACATATATGCCACATATTACATAAAGTTCACAGATACATTTCGTCATCAGAGTACGAATAAAAGTTATTACAAACTGAGTTTGATAGATAAAGCGGAAGCAAATAAGTTTGAAAATAAAGTTTCCAACATAGTTTGATACAGTGCTAAGTAGGATCACGGTCCATAAAAGCAACGATAGGGATTAATAAAGAAGCCTGCCCAAGGCTTACTCCTCATCCACGGCGGGATAGAAGCAACTCTTGCAATAACCATGATACACAGTGCCATCTGCAACAATGGGAAATAAAACCCTGAGTACGAGAAGGTACTCAGCTAGACTTACCCGTCATGAACCAGAAATAAAATGACTCCAAGGATTATGCAAGGCTGTATAAGTGGACGTAGCTTGACAACATTTTGCATAAAGGCAATTGACTTGGTGGTACAATTACGATTCCTTTATCAAGTTAATTATACTATCCATTTCTAGATTAGCAACTATCCTGTGCCAAACATGTGGTATATCATTTAAAAGCATACAATATTAACCATAGCAGGTATTGTAATTCTATATTCATCTGAACCATCATGTTCCATAACACAGTTACTACGATGTTGGGACTAGCCAAGTTTCTCACTATCCGGGAGAGACGGCGATTCGAATCGATTTCAACCAGCTGAGAATTTATTCCTAACACAAACCTAGGCATACCACGTGAAGACAGCCTTAGGTCACCTTTGGTACAACTCAGGTCTACATTTTGTGGGTTCGTACCGCGCCGCACAATCTGGAACACCAGATGCCAGGACGTTTAGGCCTAGCCTGCCCTTGGCCTCAGTCTGATCGTTCCCCGGAAGGAGCGCACAACAAAATGGGTCCTGACCTGAGTTGAATTACTCGGCTTCACGGTCGGAATGAGTTATCCGGCCAGCTAAGTGAGAGGCATGCGTTCAATCTTGTCAGAAGCACCAACAATGGTACGGTCCTTAATCGACACAGACGGGGATAGATCCACACCCAAGACCTCCATGTCTTATTGCTTCTCTATCAACATCCCGCCCGGTCTCAATTTTCTTTTACCCCATGGTTCTGTTCCACGATAGCAAATATAGCCAACCGTGCTCCGGTATCCACCTATATCTCGTAGGTGACAGGATATCACCTGACTTCTACCGGTCTAAGCATGGCTAAGCATATATTCGATCCTGGACCTATACCGATTAAAGGTGCAATATCTGGACAAGGAATGTATATGCATCAAGTGGTTCTATTCAACTCTTATAACCTAATGCAGCAATCATAAATACATAAGTAATCATTTGTAAAATACGGGGAGACTTAGAATGCTCCGGGGCTTGCCTCACAGAAAGGAAGTAGGGCGGTGGTCAGGACACTTCGAAAGCTCTTTAGGATTCTGCTCCACGCCTTCGGGAGCTGTGGCTTGAGGATTCTCCTGCTGGTCCCCTTCCTCTGCTTCTTCGAAGTCCAGCAATGTTATTTCTTCCTCCGATCCTAGATGCATGAATATGGCATAAGGTATTGTGAATGCATACATGCGTACAAGTATAGCATGATGACACATGATGAATGCATTCATACACATATTCGTAACAGCATGGTGTTAACAAGTGCATCTTGTTTATTGAGTAGATGCATATCTCTTCTCGATTATTTAATTAACTATTTCCACAATGCATCTACTATATCACAAAACAACAGCTACTTGTTTCACTCATAACTGGAGTTCTACTAATCCAAATGCAGTGATCCTAGACTTTCTGGAAAGCTTATCAAATTATCTACGACTTTATTATTAAGCATTTTTACAGCAAACATAATCCCTATCACACAACTTATCAAACTACAGAATCTGTCTAGAATCCTTTTAAATTTGCAATTTAAAGCAACAATACTTCTACTTCATGTAATCACTCAAAGTTTGACAACATAAAGCCTACCAACAGTTTAAGCATACCAAATACATTCAAGACAATATAATGGTGAAGCCCAAACTATTTATTTAAATGCCTTTATTATTTTATTTAGATATTTAGGTTAAATAATAAACATATACCAGATGTACTTCATAAATTCTCAAAAATTTACAGTGCTTTACTAAGGTTACTAAAAGACTACTGTAAAAGTTTCATGACATTTTATACAGTAAAACATTCTATACAAAAATGACAAGATAGAAGGACTTAAAGTAGCATAAATAGAAAACCCTAGTGAAAAGTGTCAAGCAATAGATTTCCTATTTTTCTTAGCATCCTTATGGTACTAGGATTAGCCCTAACAAATTTCATGAATTTTGGATTCATAAACAATTTATAAAAATTCATACAAGGATTAACTATTTATAAAAGAAAAATCTATAACTATAAATCTACACATGCACTGATCCTTAAATTTTTACCAGAGCTCATACATGACAAGAATAGCTTACCACAAAAATTTCATAATTTTTGGAGCAAAGGAACTCAAGATATAAAATAAACAATTTTGCATGCTTTCAAAAACACATTTCAAATCTACATTTAAATCTCCAAAAATTTCTACTGTAAATGTCAAGAATATATTTTTTCTAAATACTACACTTCCTAAGGAACACTACCAAATTTATTGCACAATTTTTGAAGCTACCAAACTGGAGATCTAGAAATTACAAAACACACACAAATTTGGAATATTTGAACTAGGTTTAGAATAAAGGGTCGCTGACAGCAGGGACCCACACGCCAGTTGGACCCACGCGTCAGCGATGCGAAAATAGAGCAGTGGCGCTTGCGGAAGCTTGCGCAGCCATGGCTCATCGATGGTGAGTTTGTCGGCGGTGAGGTTTTCACATGGTGATCTATGTGACCTGGCGCATCGATTGAGCTACGTGGGTGGCCTTCTCGTCGGAGCTAGCGGCTACAGTGGCTACTGTGGCGGCACGCGCGGGGTGGAACGACGGCGACACATTGGAGGAGGCCACGGTGAAGCAAGCTCAAGCTCGGACGAGCATACACGACCCAAGATGAACTCAACGCGCTAGCTAACACCGGGAGAGGTGGACGGTGGCGCTCCGGCCACGGTGACAGGGCTCGCGGTGATGCTTCGGCGAGGTCGTACACGCTACGGCGGCTTACCGGGCGTTGTTGGTGAGCATAGGCGATTGTGGTGAGACTCGGTGATGGCAGTGGAGTGGTTGTTGTGGCGAATGGGTGAGGTGGAGCGAGCCGGTGCTGGTAATGGCGACGGCGGCGCGCCTGAGTTGCAGTGGCTGTTGTGGCTGCGCGCAAGGACGAAGGAGGAGGCAGAAATTGGAAATGAGGGCACGCTGAGGGAGCGGGCGGATGCTGGGGAGTTGAAGGCATGCTCTGGCCTGGCTCTGCCGCGTGGGGTAGGGCGCCGGTGATGCACGGCCAGCCGCGACATCCATGCGGCGCGCGGACTCTGCTCGGTGTCGACCACTGATCGGCGTTCATCAGACCGTTTAGTTCATCCACGCAGTGCCTGACAGCCGGTTTTGCCAGCAAATTATCTGCTAAACCATGGCTCCTTCATGCAAATGTCCTACATGACTTTTGTAGCCCGAAGTACCAGCTCCAACTCTTGTTCAAGTACCTTGTGCCAATTCTCAACCGAAACAAAGTAATATCATCACAAAGATCGACTTGTCAGGCTGTTCAGTTAACCAGGACTTAGAAAATTTGTTAAGTGTTGAAATGTTGATTTTACTGATTCTTGTGATCCAAATTCAAGCATGTTAGGAGCTAAATCAGTCAATGACCCAAAAATAAAAGTTGTTCCTTATGTCAAATACTACAACTTTGCTTTAGTGATCTCCTCCATGCAAGGTCTCTAACACCTAGTTCAAATTTGGTCAAACATGTCACATTTAAATGATGATACACTTCAAAGCATGGCTTAATGACCTAATTACCTCTAACCATGAATATCAAAGTTGTTCATAATGATACTCTAAACATGTTTAGGCTAATTACAAGGTCATACAATCATTTCATGTATTAGTCACTCATAGAGCTATTTAATGTAATCACATGAAACATGACTTAAGGGCTTGATCATGGGAAGATGACATTCATGAACTATGTTCCATTTGCCAACCTAAGTATTGCCAATATATTTTTGTGACTCAAATCAACCATCTACATGTATACACTCATGATCATATGCATAGACACATGGAGACATGAAATAATGAGAAAAGTTGCATATGTTCAAAGAAACATGCGATAACCAGCAAATGTTGCAGATGTTTCAATCCAATGTTTTAATTGTAAATGCTTGTTTATGAATGCTTGATGCTCATTCTCATGTTATGCAAGTCAAGTTATGCAAGGCTAACACCCGAGGTGTTACAACCTCGCCCTGAGCCTGTAGAACTGCCAGTGCCATGCCAAGCCACTCCATCGTCCGCTGCTCCAGGCCGGTCTATGCTCACGAGCCCCCTGGACACGCGCACACACGCACCTACATACACGGCCAAGGCCCTGCCTTGCTGGGCCGATGGCACCCAGAGAACACAGCCACCACCATGCCCTACCGCAGCCGTTTCGGCCATCTCCGGCCACCTCGTGTCATGAGGATGCGCCGTCGAGCTTCACCATGACCCAGCGCACCCTGCCGACTCACCGGATGGGGAGGAAGTCCTTGCCTTGCCCTGCGACGCACCATGACCACCGCCATGATCTGCCACATCACTATCGCCAGCCACCTAGAGCCCCAGCTACCGTCTTCTAGCCCACCGGAGTACTCGCCACTGCCCCGCGAACCCTTAGCACCCTATGTCCATGCCTCTGAGCCACCAAGTCACCGGGGGCGTCAGCTCGCTGCCGGCGGGGGACTCCATTGGGAAACAGAGGAGCAAGAGGAAAGGAGCAGCAGCAGCGTGGTGCACTGGTTTCACATGAGCCATAGACCGAGGGAGAAGGAAATGGACCTAGACCACCATGCACCGAGCCTTCGGTCCACTGGACCCTGCCTGACGGTGCACCATGAGCCACGCTCGTGGACCCAAGCCTAGTAGGAGCCCAGCGCCACCACACGGACCGCCTAACCAACCGACACGTGTCTGGGCCGGGCCGGCCCATATCCGGCCCTTGACTCGGCCCTCCGGTGCCCACTTGAGCCTGGTTAGTGTTGACCGTTGACCGGTCAATGCTGACTGACGACGTGGTCCCACCTGTCAGTGACCAGTGCCGAGGGCCCACCTGTCAGCCACTGTTACCGCTAGACCAATCTTGCGCTGCCACGTGTCAAGCCCTGGTTCACCCCTTCCTTTTTCTTTTTTAGAAAATAGATTTAACTTCAGAAATTCATAGAAAATTCATACGACCTCAGAAAAATGTGAAACTAGTTCCCACATTTTTCTAAAATCAAGCTCTACGCCATGGACATGTACTTGTCTACCTGTTTTACGCCGCACAATGTGAGACCGATACTCGCCTCTCTTTTGGACCTACAGTCTGGCCCTACCGTCTTATGAAACACCTTCGTCGCTAACCCTAGCTATGTCTGACAGCAGTAGGCATATCTTAGCCAGTCGCTGCCATGCCCGGCCAGCCAAAGCCAGCCTTTGGCCAACCATAGCCACTTATAGACAGCCGCAGCTAGCCACAGCAGGGCATAGCTGGCCTCAGCTGGCCAGAAGAAGCCACAACCCTCTGGGACAAGTTACAACCACCTCTAGCCATCTTCACCTTTGCCGCAAGAATGAATCCTAGTTGGACACCATTCCCGATGCCGATGAAAGCCCTCTCTTCGCTCTTTTATACACTCGATCTTACACCTGTCATTCACGATCTATGCCTGTCTAAATCCACATATGCCATGCCCTTATGCAGGTTCCCTTGTTGCTACGGAAATGTGCTACTCCATTCGTGTGGTCATGTCTTAGCTCTTATGTTGGGTTGTCGGGATTCCTGTTCTTATGTTGTGTTTGTTTGCCTAAGGACCGTGCCTTCAAGCCGGTCAAGGGATCATTCCTTGTTCGACCATTTCGGTAGTGGGTTCACCCCAC